>NC_052161.1:126884664-126994509 GCF_902713615.1 Scyliorhinus canicula | reverse complement strand
CACCCTCCCTTACTGCACCCTCCCTTACTGCACCCTCCCTCACTGCACCCACCCTCACTGACTGCACCCTCACTGCACCCTCCCTCACTGCACCCTCCCTCACTGCACCCTCCCTCACTGCACCCTCCCTCACTGCACCCTCCCTTACTGCACCCTCCCTTACTGCACCCTCCCTCACTGCACCCACCCTCACTGACTGCACCCTCACTGCACCCTCCCTCACTTCACCCTCACTCAATGCACCCTCCCTCGCTGCACCCTCACTGCACCCTCCCTCACTGCACCCTCCCTCGCTGCCCCCTCCCTCACTTCACCCTCACTCAATGCACCCTCCCTCACTGCACCCTCCCTCGCTGCACCCTCACTCACTGCACCCTCCCTCGCTGCACCCTCCCTCACTGCACCCTCCCTCACTGCACCGTCACTCACTGCACCCTCCCTCACTGCACCCTGCCTCACTGCACCCTCCCTCACTGACTGCACCCTCACTGCACCCTCCCTCGCTGCACCCTCACTCACTGCACCCTCCCTCGCTGCACCCTCCCTCACTGCACCCTCCCTCACTGCACCCTCACTCGCTGCACCCTCCCTCACTGCACCCTCACTCACTGCACCCTCCCTCACTGCACCCTCCCTCACTTCACCCTCCCTCACTGCACCCTCCCTCACTGCACCCTCCCTAGCTGCACCCTCCCTCACTGCCCCCTCCCTCACTGCACCCTCACTCACTGCACCCTCCCTCGCTGCACCCTCCCTCGCTGCACCCTCCCTCGCTGCACCCTCACTCACTGCACCCTCCCTCGCTGCACCCTCCCTCACTGCACCCTCCCTCGCTGCACCCTCCCTCACTGCACCCTCACTCACTGCACCCTCCCTCACTGCACCCTCCCTCACTGCACCCTCAGGGCACCCTCCCTCACTGCACCCTCACTCACTGCACCCTCCCTCACTGCACCCTCTCTCACTGCACCCTCACTGCACCCTCCCTCACTTCACCCTCACTCAATGCACCCTCCCTCACTGCACCCTCACTGCACCCTCCCTCACTGCACCCTCCCTCACTGCACCCTCACTGCACCCTCCCTCACTGCACCCTCACTCACTGCACCCTCCCTCACTGCACCCTCCCTCACTGCACCCTCAGGGCACCCTCCCTCGCTGCATCCTCCCTCACTGCACCCTCACTCACTGCACCCTCACTCACTGCACCCTCCCTCACTGCACCCTCACTCACTGCACCCTCCCTCACTGCACCCTCCGTCCACTGCACCCTCTCTCACTGCACCCTCCCTCGCTGCACCCTCACTCACTGCACCCTCCCTCACTGCACCCTCCGTCCACTGCACCCTCTCTCACTGCACCCTCCCTCACTGCACCCTCCCTCACTGCACCTTCCCTCACTGCACCCTCAATCGCTGCACCCTCCCTCACTGCACCCTCCCTCACTGCACCCTCACTCACTGCACCCTTCCTCACTGCACCCTCCCTCACTGCACCCTCACTCACTGCACCCTCCCTCACTGCACCCTCCCTCGCTGCACCCTCACTCACTGCACCCTCCCTCACTGCACCCTCCCTCGCTGCACCCTCACTCACTGCACCCTCCCTCACTGCACCCTCCGTCCACTGCACCCTCCCTCACTGCACCCTCCCTCACTGCACCCTCCCTCACTGCACCCTCCCTCGCTGCACCCTCACTCGCTGCACCCTCCCTCACTGCACCCTCACTGCACCCTCCCTCACTGCACCCTCACTCACTGCACCCTCCCTCACTGCACCCTCCCTCACTGCACCCTCCCTCACTGCACCCTCAGGGCACCCTCCCTCGCTGCATCCTCCCTCACTGCACCCTCACTCACTGCACCCTCACTCACTGCACCCTCCCTCACTGCACCCTCCCTCGCTGCACCCTCACTCACTGCACCCTCCCTCACTGCACCCTCCCTCGCTGCACCCTCACTCACTGCACCCTCCCTCACTGCACCCTCCGTCCACTGCACCCTCCCTCACTGCACCCTCCCTCGCTGCACCCTCACTCGCTGCACCCTCCCTCACTGCACCCTCACTCACTGCACCCTCACTCACTGCACCCTCCCTCACTGCACCCTCACTCACTGCACCCTCACTCACTGCACCCTCACTCGAGCACCCCCCTCACTGCACCCTCCCTCACTGCACCCTCCCTCGCTGCACCCTCACTCACTGCACCCTCCCTCACTGCACCCTCCCTCGCTGCACCCTCACTCACTGCACCCTCCCTCACTGCACCCTCCGTCCACTGCACCCTCTCTCACTGCACCCTCCCTCACTGCACCCTCCCTCACTGCACCCTCCCTCGCTGCACCCTCACTCACTGCACCCTCCCTCACTGCACCCTCACTCGCTGCACCCTCCCTCACTGCACCCTCCCTCACTGCACCCTCACTCACTGCACCCTCACTCACTGCACCCTCACTCGAGCACCCCCCTCACTGCACCCTCCCTCACTGCACCCTCCCTCGCTGCACCCTCACTCACTGCACCCTCCCTCACTGCACCCTCCCTCACTGCACCCTCCCTCACTGCACCCTCCCTCGCTGCACCCTCCCTCACTGCACCCTCCCTCACTGCACCCTCTCATACGAGGACAATGTGCAAACTCCATACGGACAGTAACCCGGGGCTGATATCGAACCCGGGTCCTTGGCGCCGTGTGGCAACAGTGCTAACCGGTGCACCAGCGTGCCGCCCCCTCTCTGCATCAATGTTTAAAAATGTATTCATTTATTTGTTTTAAACTGAGAGTACCCAATTATTTTTTCCAATTAAGGGGCAATTTAGTGTGGCCAATCCACCTACCCTGCACATCTTTGGGTTGTGGGGGTGAGACCCACGCAGGTTAGGTGGATTGGCCACGCTGAATTGCCCCTTAATTGGAATAAATGAATTGGGTACTCTAAATTTATAAGAAAAATAAATAAATATTTTTTTGTGGAGAGACTGATGTTAGGGGGGGAAATCTGAGGGCGACTCAAGGATGATGGGAGTGTGAAGCAGCTGGACTGCGGAAATGATGGGAATGCCTCTTGAAGATATTGTTTTGGAGCAGATTGATGAAGGAGCTGCTGTTCTGGAGCATTCGAGCCATTAATGTTGTTAACCTGCCCATTCAGCCTGGAGTTTGCCTGACCTCTTGTCAAGCTGGATAAAGGAAATGCTTTAATAAACTCTCTGCGAGTGTCTCATCGCACAGTGTCATTTCCAATGTTCCTCCCTCTGTACTGGGGAACTCACAAAGTGTCTCTGATGAGCAATTGCCGATGGGAGTTTTGTTCCCTCCGCTCCCTTTGCTTGTCACCCCCCTCCCGCCACACGCTCCCTCCATGTGTCACTTTAATTTTAGCTCCCTGCTGTAATTGGCAGAGATAATCCTTTCCTTCAAACCCAGGGATGGTTGACAGCTTCGAATTCCTAGGTGTGCACATCGCCAACGATCTGTCCACCCACGTGGGCGCTACGACCAAGAAAGCACAACGGCGCCTATACTTTCTCAGGAAACTAAGGAAATTCGGCATTTCCATCCTGGCACTCAGCAACTTTTACAGATGCTCCATAGAAAGCATCCTATCTGGCTGCCTCACAGCCTGGTATGGCAACTGCTCGGCCCAAAACCATAAGAAATTAAAGAGAGTCCTGAACACCGCCCAGTCCATCACACGAACCTGTCTCCCATCCATTGTCTCCATCTACACCTCCCGCTGCCGGGGGAAAGCGGGCAGCATAATCAAAGACCCCTCCCACCCGGCTTACTCACTCTTCCAACTTCTTCCATCGCGCAGGAAATACAGAAGTCTGAGAACACGCACGAACAGAATCAAAAACAGCTTCTTCCCCGACTGTTACCAGACTCTCTTATGGATTGACCTGATTAACTCTACACCTCTGTATGCTTCACCCGATGCATGCGTCTATGTATTTACATTGCGTATTTTATGTTTGCCCTATTATGTATTTTCTTTTCATGTACGGAAAGATCTGTTTGAGCTGCACGCAGAACAGTACTTTTCACTGTACCTTGGTACACGTGACAATAAATCAATCCCATTTGCAGTCCCCGCAGCTGGAGCCCTCTCACGGAGACGGGCCCGACACATCGGGGTTTCTTTCCTTCTCACCAATCAGGCGGCCGTGAGCGAGGAGCCAGAACTTTGCAGCTACACAACAACAACTTGCATTCCTCTATAGCGCCTTCCGAGACCTCAGGACCTCCCATACAGCTTCACGCCCAATGAAGCACCTTTTGAAGTGCAGTCACCGATGTAGCCTCGGAAACGCAGCAGCCAATTCGCGCACAGCAAGATCCCACAAACACGGGGAGATGAATTTCCCCCAATATCTTTTGGGTGAGGAATCTCTGGTCGCCAGGGCCAACTCCTCAGCTCTTCGGATCGTGCCCTGGCATGGTTCACACCCACCTGAGAGATCTCACCTGCAAGAGGGCCTCTCCAACAAATGCAGCTTTAACGCTGCATCAGAATGTCAGTCTAGGCAATATGCTCAATTCTCCGTTGTGCTGTTTCAGGCCATTAAGTCGAACTGATGTATTAGAAATTCAAAGCTGTTGATGCTAGCGTTCAGGATAATTAACAAAAGAGCCAGAAGGGGAAATGGGGCGAGTTGTTTCACACGAGTCGCTATGATCCAAAATGTGCTGCCTGGAGGAGGGTTGGCTGCTGATGCAAAAGTTAACTTTCAAAAGGAGGTGCCCGAATATTTGTAAAGTAAACATTTGTTCAACTGTCAACTGGAAAAGTGTGGGAATGGGATTAATTGGATAGTCCTTTCAACGGGCCAGCAGAGAAGGAGGTGGCCTGAATGGCCTGCCTCCATCCTGGAGGAGTCGAAGGTGAGGGAAGTGGTCAGATTATAAATCCCGCCTCCACATCTGGATTAAAAGGCATTCTTTTCCCACTTGTGGTGTGAGCCCCGAAGTGTGACGGCCGCCCTGTCGGGCACAAGAACGTGTGGCGTTCTCTGCGGTGGTACCATTGTTTGATCTGGATTCCAGGAGAGTTTGCGGGAAGGGGCAGAGTGAAAACCGCTGCTCCAGGTCCCTCCGCGGGGGTATGGGGGGCCGTGACACTGAGCGAGCCGTTGGTTCGCTTCCACTCTTTCACCATTAATACACACGGTTCTCACTGTCTCCCTTCAGGGTACGGGGATGACTGGTGTGGCAGGGTGTTGAATAGGGTTTTATTGTGCAATGATTTCACTCTTATTATTTAAATGGTGAGGGATTGCACGGCACTGAGATGCGGAGGGATCTGGGTGTCCAGTGCATGAATCACAAAAGGCAGGTACAGCAAGTAATTAGGAAAGCGAAATAGAATATTATTGTTTATTGTGAGGGAACCTGATTACACAAGAAGGGAGTTTATGCTTCAGTTGCACATGACGCTGGTGAGACCACCGGCACAATCGAATGGCAACAAGGTTGTCAGATCTCGCAAGACGTCCCATTCTTCTGGGGCCCGTGAACGAACGCCAGTGCCTGGGAGACCTTACCATGGCGCTGTTCAGCACTGGTCCACTTCAAACCGCGACCGGGGAACCAGCACCTGAGGTGTCTCCCAGACCACCGGAGGGCCCTGGGTGGTCAGGCTCTGGGCAGGGTGGTCCCCTGGCATTCCCACTGCCACCCGGGCTCTTTGGCACTGCCAACCTGGCACCTTGCCAGTGCCACCCATGCATACTGGCAGTGCCATATGGGCACCCTGGCAGTGCCACCCAGGCACCCTGGCAGTGCCATATGGGCACCCTGGCAGTGCCACCCAGGCATCCTGGCAGTGCCATATTGGCACCCTGGCAGTGCCATCCTGGCAGTGCCACCCAGGCATCCTGGCAGTGCCATATTGGCACCCTGGCAGTGCCATCCTGGCAGTGCCACCCAGGCACCCTGGCAGTGCCATCCTGGCAGTGCCACCCAGGCATCCTGGCAGTGCCATATTGGCACCCTGGCAGTGCCAACCTGAGCTGAGCGCTTAATTGCAGGAGTTGTGATGAGTGCGGCCTCAGTGGGGCATTCACATCCAAAGTCAGAAAAAAAGACAGCGTCCTGTTTGGTAGCGAAAGACCCCGCTTTACCCGCCCAAATGGGACCCCTGGCCAGATTTACTGGCTGTTCACACCAGTGGGATATTCCGGTCTCATGGTGAACCATTTCCCGCTGTCAAGGGGTGCAGGCAATGGGAAATCCCATTGACAACGGCTGGACCAGAATACCCCACTGTGGCTCGCCTCCGCCGTCAAAAAATAATAATAATCTTTATTAGTGTCACACATAGACTTACATTAACACTGCAATGAAGTTGCTGTGAAAGTCCCCTAGTCGCCACATTCCGGCACCTGTTTGGGTACACTGCGGGAGAATTCACAATGTCCAAATTACCGAACAGCACATCTTTTGGGACTTGTGGGAGGAAACCGGAGCACCCGGAGGAAACCCACATAGACACGGGAAGAACATACAAACTCTGCACAGACAGTGACCCAAGCCGGGAATCGAACCTGGGACCCTGGTGCTGTGAAGCAACAGTGCTAACCACTGTGCTACCGGACACGCAACGGGTTGATCGGCAAATCCTGCCCATCGTTGCCTGCGCGTTAAATCGCGCCCCGCATCTGGAGTATTGTGTACAGTATTGGGCTCCCTATTTAAGGAAAGATGTAAATGCGTTGGAAGCTGTTCAGAGAAGGCTTACTTTAGACTGCCAGAGTGTGAACTTTGCTGGTATGGGCAGCATTTATTGTCCAAGCCTAATTGCCCTTGTCAAGATATTAAGGAGTAATGATACTAGTATTACTCTAGCTTTTGTTATGAGGATTAATATGGGGTAATGTCGGCAATCATGATAGGACATTTCTTAAGGGTTTTTTCCTCGGTTATTGTTACAGGAGATTGTAGTATTACTTCAGGGTATTCATACATTGGATATTGTGGGATATTATTGTGAGCTGTGTTTATGTTTATTGGATATTCCCTGTGTGTGTCCATATATGGCCATGAACAATTGATCAAAGCAGCCAGTGAGCAGGACATTGTAAAGCTGGCACACTTTGAACCTGGCATCAAAGCGATTGCAATTTGATCTTTATGTTGCCTGATGCCCAGGAAGTGAATATCTTCAGTTTAAAATATTAAACAGCTCGCACTCTGAGCATGCCCAAGTGTTTGAAAGCTGTGGTGAGCAGCATGGTTGTGGTGGGGACGGAGGGGGGGAATGATGGAGGTGGGGGGGGGGGGGGGGTGGCAGTAGACGGCCCGCGTCTGTTCATATAACAGTGTTCCCAGAGGATTAGACAGGGGATTACCTGAGTGTGTCCCTTGTTCACTGCACACGCAGACACCGAGAGGAGCCACGGTCCGGATTCTGCCCATTGACACCAGGGTGTGTCGTTGGGCTGGGGGAGACATTGGCTGATCTGGATTCGGATGGTTTATGGGGGAGAGCTGGTTTTGATTTAGAATGGTACAAGGTGGGAGGGGGGGGGCTCAGAGAGAGGATAATCCTGACTCTTTCGCGCTTGCCTGTTGGGGCTGAGATTGCTGCTGTATAGAAACCATCGCCTCTGCACAAGTCGACAGATTTGGATTACAGGCTGAAGCCGATTTGGTTCCTTTTCGGGATGTGTGTGCCTGTGGTTAACGGCTGTGTTGTCAGCGCTAGTCACAGAGGAAATCTACTGTGATCAGAGGGATCCCGGACACACACGTCCCCAACAGGACTGATTCGTCTTGCACTCTCCGTCAAGGCTTTTTAAACCGAGCAGCCGATCCTGTGGGTTCCCTCGTGGACATTCAGCCTGGAGACTGCACGGAAAGGATTGTCCTGAGGGGGACAGAGTTTGGACAGAGTTTGGGGAGTATTTTTGGACGGAGCTGGATTAAATGGTTGAGGAAGAGCACAGATCGGGAAGGTGGTAACGTAGGGGCGGAAGATGCAATGGGCTGGAGTTCCTGAAGGATGCGCTCCGCATGAGGAATTTCACAATCGCAGGAAATCCAGACGGGAATCGCTGAGTAAGATCAGGAACGCAGGGAATCCAGGCTGGAATCGCTGAGTTAGATCAGGAATCCAGGGAATCTAGGCTGGAATTGCTCAGTAAGATCAGGAATCCAGGTGGGAACCGCTCAGCAAGATCGGGAATCCAGAGAATCCAGGCCGGAGTCGCTGAGTTAGTTCAGAAATCCAGAGAATCCAGGCCGGAGTCGCTGAGTTAGTTCAGGAATCCAGGCTGGAATTGCTCAGTAAGATCGGGAACACTTGGAGGAGAACATTTGGCGATTTTGCATTTCATCGTTTCCATTAAAACCTGAGGGAGGAACTGGAGGGAAGTCTCGGAACGGGGTGAAGATGAGCTTCACCAACCCCCATCGCCCAGTAACTCGGCATCAATCCTCCATTTATCGCCTTGCCGAGGATTTCTTTTGGATTGGAGGCAGCATCGTGACACCAGCCACGTGGAGATTGGGACAGTTTGGTAGGTCGGATGGAGGGTCACTTACTCATGTGATGATCTTTACAGAGAGAGTGAAAGAGAGGCAGTGAAAGAGAGAGAGTGAAACAGAGACAGGGAGAGAGAGAGAGAGAGAGAGAGTGAAAGAGTGAGTGAGACAGAGTGGGAGACTTGCATTTCTATGGCATTTTTCACATAGAACAGTAGAACATAGAACAGTACAGCACAGAACAGGCCCTTCGGCCCTCAATGTTGTGCCGAGCAATGATCACCCTACTCAAACCCACGTATCCACCCGATACCCGTAACCCAACAACCCCCCCTTAACCTTACTTTTATTAGGACACTACGGGCAATTTAGCATGGCCAATCCACCTAACCCGCACATCTTTGGACTGTGGGAGGAAACCGGAGCACCCGGAGGAAACCCACGCACACAGGGGGAGGATGTGCAGACTCCGCACAGACAGTGACCCAGCCGGGAATCGAACCTGGGACCCTGGAGCTGTGAAGCATTTATGCTAACCACCATGCTACCCTGCTGCCCCTCAGGACTTCCCAAAGTGCCTTACAGTCAATGAAGTAATTTTGAAATGTAGTCAGCGTGAGATTGCAGGAAATGTGGCACAGCAAGGTGCAACAATCTGCAATGCGATATTGACCAGAGAATCTGCTCCTATGATGTTGGTTGAGGCATGGGGGTTGGTCAGGTCACCGGGACAACTCCCCTGCTGTTCTTTCAACTAGTGCCATGGGAGCGTTCACTTCCAGCCGGGAAGGCAGGCGTGGGCTAGGTTTAAAATTTCATCTGAGAAATGGCACATCTGTCCGTGCGTCACCCTTACAGTGCAGCACTGTGAGTGCCGGCCGAGGTCCCAGCTTCTGGAGAAACAATGAATTAAATTTGAGTTAACTGAGGTCGTGGTTGGGTTTAAAAGCATTGTATTTTGGAATGAGGAATGATACGTGTGTCCAGTGGGAAAGAGAGAGAGAGAGACAATCCCATTCACCAGTTGGTATCTCTCCCCGATCAATTCTCACTTTAAGGAAGAGTCTTTGTGAGGTTTCAACGAAATGCTAAATTAGTTCCTGACTAATTCTAACACCAGATCGCTTTCATATGAAAGAACAAACGGCTTTAGTAGGTGAGCCAGCAAGATATTCGATGGGCCCCAAATGAATCATTTAATTACACAGGCAGTAGTTAATCCTGTTGCTAATGGCTATTGTAATCAGTTGGGCCAGCCTGGGAGAGCATCTTAGTCCAAAGCAAAATAGATAGCTTGCCAAATTTTGCTCTGCGCTCTCGTATTCTCGCAATATCTCTCTCCTTTTTCTCTCTCACTGACTCTTATCTCTCTCTCCCTGTTTCTCTCTCTCTCTGCCTTTGTACGTCTCTCTCTCTCTCCCTGCCTCCCTCTCCTGTCTTTGTATATTTCTCTCTTTCTCTCCCTATTCCTCCCATAAAATGTTTTTAAAATAACATACTGAGAGGCGTGACAGGGTTCGAGAGGGCGCTTCCTCTGATTGGCGAGCCGAGAACACAGGGGCATAGTCTTGGGGTGAGGGGTCGGCCATTCCTCCCACAGTCCAAAGATCTGCAGATAGGTGGATTGGCCATGCAAAACTGTCCTTAGTGTCCAAAACTGGCCTTAGTGTTGGGTGAGGTTAGTGGTATAGGGTGGAGGTGTGGGCTTGATTAGGGTGCTCTTTCCAAGGGTCGGTGCAGACTCGATGGGCCGAATGGCCTCCTTCTGCACTTTAAATTCTATATTCAAGTCTGAGATCAATAGCTTCTTTTTTTTAAATATAAATTTAGAGTATTCAATTATTTTTTTCCTAATTAAGGGGCAATTTAGCGTGACTAATTTACCTACCATGCATATCCTTGGGTTGTGGGGGCGAAACCCACGCAAACACGGGGAGAATGTGCAAACTGCACACGGACAGTGACCCGAGGCAAAGATCAATAGATTCTTGGACACCAAGAGAATCGAGCGATACGGGGGCACTCTGGGGAAAATGGAGTTGATGTAGGTCTTTATCCAGAATTTTATTGAATGGCAGTGCAGATATGCCCCTGACCCGCTCCTATTTCTTATTTTTAAAATTTAGAGTACCCAATTCTTTTTTTCCAATTAAGGGGAAATTTAGCGTGGCCAATCCACCTAACCCGCACATCTTTGGGTTGTGGGGGTGAAACCCACGCAGACACGGGGAGAATGTGCAAACTCCACAGGGACAGTGACCCAGAGCTGGGATCGAACCTGGGACCTTGGCGCCGTGAGGCAGCAGTGCTAACCACTGCACTACCGTGCCGCTCCTATTTCTGATCTCATAGGACCAGATAATTTGGGGCCAGTGCTTTGGGATAAATATCGGCCATGGATAAACAGGGACCTCCCCTTCTCTTCTTCGGACAATGCCATGGGATTGTTGATGGCCACTTGAGGAGGCAGACATCACTGCCTCAGTACTGCAATGGAGTGCTGGCTCGATGATCTGCTCAAGTCTTTTGAGTGGGACTTGAAGTGCTTTCACTGAGCCAGAGCTGATGCCAAATGATCCTGTAGCATCATTCTAAACAATTTATTAAAGAGTTTTGTTGAGAGTGGCTGGGTTAACTCCACACCACCTCAACGTGGAATTGTACGGAATTTACAGCAAAATTCATACTGCACAAGGGCATCCTCCCACCCCTACTCAATCCCACTCCATCAGCATATCCCTCTATTTCAGTGATTGGCAGATTAGACTAGTGGACGGGCTGCTTGAGAGGCCCTCCTTCATTTCGATGGGCCGCAGGATTGAAATCAGACTTGTTCACTAACCATGACCCTTGAATAAGAATAAGTACATTCAATATATGCCAAATATTTCATAAGTTATAGGAAATGCTCAATCATTCATGCATTAATAGAACTGTCATCAGCTTTAAATGGTAAAAACAAAATAAATATCGACATTCTGGACACAGAGGGAGCACACGGCTCTCTCGGTCAACGTTGTGATCAATCAGCACGCACCTCCCTTCGCTGGCCCTCGCTTTAGGCGCAAATTATTTCAGTCGTGGATGGAAACGGTGGAATGTGGCTGCCCTGCCCGTGGACAACGATCAATAAGTATCTTGTGGGCCGCACACGGAATCCCGATGGGGCGCACAGGCCACAGGTTACCCACCGCTGCTCTATTCCATTTTCCCTCATGCACCTACTTAGCTTCCTCTGAATTGTATCTACAGTGGGTGCCTCAAGTACTTCCTCTGGTAGCGACTTCCACATTCTCACTTCTCCATTTGTGTAACTGCGTAAAGGGGTCTCCCCTGAATTCCTGATTGCATTATTGGCATCTATCTTATTTCTAAGGAGGGCAGCACGGCGGCACAGTGGTTAGCACTGCTGCCTCACGGCGCCGAGGTCCCAGGTTCGCTCCCGGCTCTGGGTCACTGTCCGTGTGGAGTTTGCACATTCTCCCCGTGTCTGCGTGGGTTTCACCCCCACAACCCAAAGATGAGTCAGATTTAGGACTGAGCTTAGGAGGAACTTCGTCTGTCAAAGGGTTGTGAATCTATGGAATTCCTTGCCCAGTGAAGCAGTTGAGGCTCCTTCATTAAATGTTTTTAAGATAAAGATAGATAGTTTTTTGAAGAATAAAGGGATTAAGGGTTATGGTGTTCGGGCCGGAAAGTGGAGCTGAGTCCACAAAAGATCAGCCATGATCTCATTGAATGGCGGAGCAGGCTTGAGGGGCCAGATGGTCTGCTCCTGCTCCTAGTTCTTCTGTTCTTATGTGCAGTCTAGGTGGATTGACCACGCTAAATTGTCCCTTAATTGGAAAAAATTATTGGGTACTCTAAATTTATTTTTTAAAATCTTATTTTTAGGGCAGCACGGTGGCACAGTGGTTAGCATTGCTGCCTGCGGCGCTAAGGACCCGGGTTTGAATCTCGGCTCTGGGTCACTGTCCGTGTGGAGTTTGCACATTCTCCCCGTGTCTGCGTGGGTTTCACTCCCACAACCCAAAGATCCGCAGGCTAGGTGGATTGGCCACGCTAAATTGCCCCTTAATTGGAAAAATGAATTGGGTACTTTAAATTAAAAAAAAAGAATATACCAAGAGGAGGTTTATTTTCACCCACTGTGTTCCCCATTGAGAGCAGTGCGGCTCACTACTGTGTTCCCCATTGTGAGCAGTGCGGCTCACTACTATGTTCCCCATTGAGAGCAGTGCGGCTCACTACTGTGTTCCCCATTGTGAGCAGTGCGGCTCACTACTATGTTCCCCATTGAGAGCAGTGCGGCTCACTACTGTGTTCCCCATTGAGAGCAGTGCGGCTCACTACTGTGTTCCCCATTGTGAGCAGTGCGGCTCACTACTGTGTTCCCCATTGTGAGCAGTGCGGCTCACTACTGTGTTCCCCATT
Source organism: Scyliorhinus canicula (assembly GCF_902713615.1). Classification (NCBI taxonomy): domain Eukaryota; kingdom Metazoa; phylum Chordata; class Chondrichthyes; order Carcharhiniformes; family Scyliorhinidae; genus Scyliorhinus; species Scyliorhinus canicula. The sequence continues at coordinate 126,981,590 of NC_052161.1, read as the reverse complement.
GTGAGCAGTGCGGCTCACTACTGTGTTCCCCATTGAGAGCAGTGCGGCTCACTACTGTGTTCCCCATTGTGAGCAGTGCGGCTCACTACTATGTTCCCCATTGAGAGCAGTGCGGCTCACTACTGTGTTCCCCATTGAGAGCAGTGCGGCTCACTACTGTGTTCCCCATTGTGAGCAGTGCGGCTCACTACTGTGTTCCCCATTGTGAGCAGTGCGGCTCACTACTGTGTTCCCCATTGTGAGCAGTGCGGCTCACTACTGTGTTCCCCATTGAGAGCAGTGCGGCTCACTACTGTGTTCCCCATTGTGAGCAGTGCGGCTCGCTATTTGGTTCCCCATTGTGAGCAGTGCGGCTCACTACTTGGTTCCCCATTGTGAGCAGTGCGGCTCACTACTGTATTCCCCATTGTGAGCAGTGCGGCTCACTACTGTGTTCCCCATTGTGAGCAGTACGGCTCACTACTGTATTCCCCATTGTGAGCAGTGCGGCTCACTACTGTGTTCCCCATTATGAGCAGTACGGCTCACTACTGTATTCCCCATTATGAGCAGTGCGGCTCACTACTGTGTTCCCCATTGTGAGCAGTACGGCTCACTACTGTATTCCCCATTGTGAGCAGTGCGGCTCACTACTGTGTTCCCCATTATGAGCAGTACGGCTCACTACTGTATTCCCCATTATGAGCAGTGCGGCTCACTACTGTGTTCCCCATTGTGAGCAGTGCGGCTCACTACTGTGTTCCCCATTGTGAGCAGTGCGGCTCATTCCTTGAAGCTATACCATGTCCTGTGGCCTGGAGACCTTTCGCACAACCTTCGACCCACCTTTTTTTTTAACAAACAAATTTATTGAGGTATTTTAGGCACATAGAAAAAGTGATATTGTAGAGTACAAAAAAAAGTCAAGACACAAATTACAAATTAAACATAGTGCAAACTACGGCTCTGTTCACGCACGGACCTGCCTCAATATCCCCCTGCTCTATTCTACTCTACCCTTGCCCCCCCGCTGACGCTTACTCCTCTGCGAATAAGTCACTAAATGGCTGCCACCTTCGGGCAAACCCTAGTAGCGAACCTCTCAAGGAGAACTTGACTTTCTCTAAGCCAAGAAAGCTCGCCATGTCCGATAGCCATACCTCAGCCCTTGGGGGCTTTGAGTCCCTCCATGCTGACAGTATTCGTCGCCAGGCTACCAGGGAAGCAAAGGCCAGAACGTCGGCCTCTCTCTCTTCCTGGGCTCCCGGGTCCTCCGAAACCCCAAAGATTGCCACCTCCGGGCTCATTACCACCCCAGTTTTCAATACCCGGGACATGACATCTGCGAATGCCTGCCAACACCCCCTGAATTTAGGGCACAACCAGAACATGTGTACATGGTTAGCCGACGCATAGAGCACACTTGTCCTCCAGCCCGAAGAATCTGCTCATCTGGGCCACCGTCATGTGGATGTGGGCTCGGTGCAGGACCTTAAACTGGATCAGGCTGAGCCTGGCGCATGTTGCGGTCGTGTTTACTCTGCTCAGGGCTTCTGCCCAAATATCGTCCTCCAGCTCCCCTCCCGAGCTCCTCCCACTTAAGCTTCAGGTCCTCGGTCTGCGTATCCTCAGCTCCCATTAGCTCCTTGTAGACGTCTGAAACTCTACCCTCTCCCACCTCTCCCCTAGAATCTACCCTGTCCTGCCTCCCCTTCGGCGGGAGACGTGGGAAGGACGGCACCAGTCTGCGTACAAAATCCCTCACCTGCAAGTATCTAAAGTCGTTCCCTCTCGCCAACCCAAACTTCTCCTCCAGCGCCCTCATGCTCAGAAAGCTCCCTTCCAGGAACAGATCCTCCATCCTCACTATCCCCGCCCTCCTCAACAGTCAATACCCCCCCGTCCATGTTCCCCGGGGCAGATCGGTCGTCGCCACAGATTGGGGTCCACACCGATGCTCTTACCTCCCCTACATGCCTCCTCCACTGGCCCCAGATCCAAAGAGCCGCCACTACTATCGGGCTGGTGGAGTACCGTGCTGGTGGAAGTGGCAGAGGCACCGTGACCAGGGCTGTCAAGCCAGTGCCCCTGCACGAAGCAGCCTCCATCCGCTCCCAAACCGACCCCCCACCCACCATCCATTTCCTATGTTGGCTGCCCAGTAATAGTTGCAGAAGTTCGGCAACGCCAGCCCCCCTTCTCCTCTGTTCCTTTCAAGCATCACCCTCTTCACCCGCGGGGACTTCCCTGCCCATACAAATCATAGAATAATTTATTCAGCCGCTTAAAGAAGGACCGCGGGATAAAGATGGGGAGATACTGAAAAACAAACAAGAACCGCGGGAGCATTGTCATCTTAACAGTCTGCACCCTCCCCGCCAATGACAGCAGGAGCGCATCCCACCTCCGGACCTCCTCCCTCACTCGTTCCACCAGTCGGGATAGGTTGAGCTTATGCAACCTGCCCCAGTCCTGTGCCACCTGAGTCCCCAAATATCGGAAACTCTCCCCCACTAGCCTGAACGGCAACCCCTTCAGCCTACTCTCCTGCCCCCTCGCCTGAATTACAAACAACTCGCTCTTAGCCATGTTCAGTTTGAGAACCGGCCAAATTCCCTCAGGGTTGCCATAATACCGTCCATCCCCACCATTGGGTCCGATACATATAACAGCAGATCATCCGCGTATAACAAAACTCTATGTTGCACTCCCCCCCGGACCAGCCCTTTCCAGCCCCTAGAAGCTCTCAGTGCAATTGCCAGCGGCTCTATGGCCAGCGCAAACAGCAGTGGGGAGAGTGGGCAGCCCTGTCTTGTCCCACGGTGCAGTCTAAAGTAGTCCAATGTCGTCCTGTTCCTTCGACCCACCTCTGACCTCCATCTTTCCCTCTCTCTCTGTCCCAATGCTTCTGTCCCATTTCCCTGAGATCCTCACTGACACACCCCTCCTTGTTTCTTCTCCTTGGCTTTGAAGACCCTCACACCCTGCCTTTTCAACTGCTTCTCGCAATCTTAACCCAACTCTTCCTCTGGCCGTTCCCCATTTTTATTTTATTCTTCAAAAAAAAACACGTTCCAATTAAGGGACAATTTAGCATGGCCAATCCACCTACCCTGCACATCTTTTTGGATTGTGGTGGTGGGACCTCTCAGACACGGGGAGGATGTGTGAACTCCGCATGGACTGTGAGCTGAGGCCGGGATTGAACACGTGTCCTCGGCGCCGTGAGGCAGCAATGCCAACCACTGCGCCACCGAGCCGCCCCTCGTTTCCCCATTCTTGACATCTGTGTAACTTTCCCTGTGTCCGGCCCTGCCTCAGTCAGCTGCTGAACCCCTCAACCCATCCAGCAGCCTCTAAACTTGCTGAGTGCTTCCAGTGTTACCCTGGCCTTGGCCAGCCTGCCATCTGCTACCCTCCATAAAATTCAACTTATTCGAAAGCCTCCTCCACCCAGACTCGCACCGAATCCCCCCTGTGCCCATTGGCTCCCGGTTTGGCAAAACCTCAATTAAAAAAAAACATGTCCTTGTTTCCCCAATCTCTCCCTGTCCGTGTCCTCTCTATAATCTCCTCCCAACTAACCTGCTTCTGAGATCTCTACTTTTTGGAAAGAGTTAATTATGGAGTTCAGTGACTAAACACAATCCTTCCACGACCCCCCCCCCCCCCCCCCCCCCCCACCATAAAACATTAAAAGGAGCTAATTTCCAAGCATATAATCCAACTTTAATGAGCTCATGATGTTAATTATTAACATATTCGAACGTTGAGTTGCTAGAATTTAATTTGAGAGCAATTTGTACCACCAGAATTTACTGTTCAATTATTTATCTTGTGTTGGCTGAGCTGAGCGACATTAAACATCGATGTATGTAAGTAGAAAGTGCAGAAACTGTGTGCGGACTGCCTGTAATCCCTCTACTCAATGCAGTAAGGGACACGAGGACCAGGTTGGCCTGTTTTTTGTGCAATGCACAATATCGTAGGTGAAAGCTCCCCATCTCTCCACCACCAATGCAGATGGTGTTCTGCATTCCGGAAATTTCTCCTGAGCCCCCTTTCCCTCCATTTTCCACAATCCCCATACCGACCGTCTCCTTGGTAACACACTTTGTTTTTAAAAAAATAATTTATTTCTCTCCCTCTGCACTCTCCAACACATTGATTACGTTGCTTTCAGAATGCTCTCCATCCCGTCCTCCCTATTACATCAGTGATCGACAGGCATTTCTTAAAAATAGAAAACTGGATCAAAGTACCCGTGAATCATGAGGTGAAAATCAGACTGGTGTCAGTCACTGTGGCTGTACTGAGAGTGAAGCTCTGCTGTCAGTTCTGACATGTATCTCTCACAGGGTCATTGGTACTGAGCAACGTGATTGTATTGATGCGCGTTGGGCAGATTAGTGCATCAGTGTTGTTTCCCTATGATACAGTACTTTCCTGTTTAAAACAATGTGACCAGGGATGTAGACCCCCTCTCCTGAAACCCAATGCAGGTAAAATCACCTCGTCTTATTTTAATAATGATGGATCTCTGTAAAGCAGCCATCATTGCACGCACAGTCTTTGCAATCACACTTACATGTACAGCAATTTCTGACACGTACTGACATTGCACACACGTCAGTTACACACACTACGCATTTCACGCATTTTACAGATGTTACTCACGATGTTGTGCACACTTCTGCAGGCATTGCTCACTCATACAGACGTGACACTCATAGGCACACAGGCAAATTTACAAAACATGCACAGAGAACAGAGAGACGCACATTACACAGAAATTCCCACCTATCGCGTGAACGTTACTTTCTGCCTTCCAAAGAGAGACTGATAGAAAGAGACAGACACACACACACATTCCATCTGTTCCCCTACTCAATAACAAATCTCGCTTTCTACCACCTCCCTGACATTTGCAGCTCTGAGATCGACTGTGTGGGTTCTGCTGGAATGTTCTGATCGTTATCTTGTACAGATTTTTAGTGACTATTATTTGACTTGCTGGACTGCCAGTCATTATGCTGCTCCATGATAAATCGACGGACAGCCAGTAACTCCCAGCATCTACTGGGGCAAGCCAAACCCTGCTTCTGAGGTAGCCATGTCAGACCTGCTCTTGGATCTCTGGTTTCCAAACCAATTGCAGCTATTCGCTGGTGTATCCACAGCTTGCAACATTCTCCTGATAGAGGGGATAGTTGGCCTCTCTTCTTGAACTACTGCAATCTAGGTGGTGAAGATGCTCCCACAGAGTTGCTAAGGGAGGAAAGTTCCAGAATCTTTTTTTTGTCCCCAATTAAGGGGCAATTTAGCGTGGCCAATCCACCTACCCTGCACATCTTTGGGTTGTGGGGGCGAAACCCACGCAGACACGGGGAGAATGTGCAAACGCCACACGGACAGTGACCCGGAGCCGGGATCGAACCCGAGTCCTCAGCGGCGTGAGGCAGCAGTGCTAGCCACTGCGCCACCATGCTGTCCAAAGTTCCACGGTTTTGACCCTGTGGGTGGTCTACTAAAGAGATCCCAGTAGCTATTTCTCTGCTATAGGCCTAGGGTTGCCTGTCCCCTCTGACAGTAGGCCAAGTTACCAGACCCCTCGAAAGACTCACCACAGAGGATTCGGACAGAAATTGACCTCAATAGGATCGAACGGACCTCTGACTTCCCAAAAAAGTTAAAAGGAACATTTCTAGCCATTGCTATTTCACCTGATTCAGCCAACACAGAACCAACGGCAGATATACCGGCATCATCAATCCAAACAGCAAATCATCCCGATCCTGAACACAACTCCACACAAAACTCTTTAATAAAATGATCATCAATAACTAATGATACATTTGATCAGTAAATCAGCCACAAGCAAGCAGCCTTTGGGTCAAAGGCTGTTTATAAACCATTAACGAGTCAAGGGACCTCTGAACGGTGAGGGTGTTGGCAGATCAATTATCACTTCAGATGTAATAGCAATCCCTGAACCCAGTCTCCCACCGTGGAGCGTGTGGGTGCTTTTACCCCTCTTTGCTGAATGCCGCTTTCTTTGCCCATCAGACAACAAGAGCACGGACCCTGTGAATGCTGGTCACCCCCTCCCCCACCCCACCCCTAGATCCCATCAATCCCCCACTCTTGGGGGGAAGAGACGGCCTGTCCCTTTATATCAGTGGGAATTTGTGTGTAATGTGTGTCTCTCTGTTCTCTGCGCATGTCATCAGAAGGCTGTGGACACTAACCAGGCCCCACCCCAGTTCCTTGTTGCGCGAGGCGGCTCTCATTGGGAGCAGAGTGGAGGGAACTATACCCCAGGCTGCCCTCTCATCCATTTCACACTTGCCATTTTATGTAGAATTACACAGAACAGAATTAGACCATCCAGCCCGTCGGATGCAGAGTTATTAATGGCAATCTGATACGTTTGTCCCTATTGTGGCCCATCACAATTTCAAAGACCTCTGTCATCCCTCATTAATATCCACTTTAGGTCCCCATTTCCCCCCATCCGCCAGCAGTGGGTAGGGGACTCGCCGTGCTGTACAAACAGAATGCAAACCCTGGTGGAGTTGCTTCTGGGTTTTGGGAGGGGTGGGGGCTGGGGGTGCGGGGGGGAGGTTTCCCATTCAAAACCACTCAATGCCACATTGAGGGACCTGGCATCAGGAAGGCAGGGACCCACTGAGAGCCTCCCTCCTCTGCCCTTGCTTCCAAATCCAATCCCCTGCAATCTCCATCGAATGGCGCCCATTCCACTGTCATTCACTTGACTTGTGGCCCTGGTCCCTCAGCAATTCTGGGCCCCTGGTCGGTGCATTACGGCCACTGGCACTGCTGATTGGTCGACAGCTCTCGGTGGGGGGGGGGGTGAGATTTCTAGACCACTATGTGCCCGTCTGGCAATTCAGTTGTTGGACTCAACATGGATCTCTTGTCAGCTCTCCGGCGGGTGAGGACCTCCCCTTCGCCCCTCACCTCCATTAAATACTGCCCCTCATTTCTAGTGAAAATAGCCCTACTCATTTCCATCTTTCCTGACAACCATGCCCTCTCAGTACTGGTATCATCCTTGTGAACCGTATTTGTATCTGCTCCAGTGCCTCTATATCTAGTTTGTTTTTCTTTCTGTCATGGGAAGAGGGGCAATTTAGCATGGCCAATCCACTTACCCTGCACATCTTTGGGTTGTGGGGGTGAAACCCACGCAGACACGGGGAGAATGTGCAAACTCCACACGGACAGTGACCCAGAGCCGGGATCGAACCTGGGACCTCGGCGCCGTGAGGCAGCATTGCTAACCACTGCGCCACCGTGCTGCCGTCACATTCTATTAGAGTGGCGGTCGGCATTGCCACCAGGGGTAGCGGCCTGGCTGTACGCCTTCTTGCGGCTGAAAAGATAAAGTATGAGTTAAGGGGCTCAGCAGAGGGGTCTGGGAAAAGTTGGGGGATGTTTGTGACCATGTTTGAGGAGCTGTTCATCACGGAGGTTGGGGGGGGGGGTGAAAAAGGAGAGAAAGTTGTACAAACTGTTTAGTTGATTATTGGGAAGTATATTTCCCGGGTTGTTTATGTGCTGTAACCTTTGTTGATGTTTGTGATAAAATCGATTTAAAATAAATAAATAAAGAGTCATCGTGTTGAGATTGAGGCTATTTGGCTGCGCCATTATGGTTCAATGTGCTGTTTGGTGAGGAGGGCTGTTTTCAGCCCAATTGATGTGAGCTGTTGTCCTGTTGCACTGATGTCCTCTCTCTTTCCCCCCCTTTCTCGCTGCAGTGGAACGATGTATGAGCTTGATGCAGTCCGGGACCCAGATGGTGAAGCTGAGAGGAGGCTCCAAGGGCCTGGTGCGCTTCTACTATCTGGATGAGCACAAGACCTGCATCAGGTGGCGACCGTCCAGGAAAAATGAGAAAGCCAAAAGTAAGTGAGGTCATCATCGCGCGACCTCCAGTTAAAGCAGAACCTTCCGGTCGCGCCGTGCCCCACCCCACCTTCAGGGATGGTTCAACACCAACAGCTTCCGTTTGTGTAGCACCCATCAAACACGTGGAACAACTGACAGCCAACAAATTCAGTTCTGAAGTTCGGTCATTGCTGACGTTTTGATGATCGTGGCACACAGCAAGATCACACACCATCACTAAATTATGAGCGGTTAATCACAAAGGGCTATTGAGGTTATAATCTGCATACATTTGGAACAGAGGCAGGAGAAAGCCTCCCATTTTTGGGGGTGGTGGGGCGGAATAAGCGTGCCTGGTGCCTGCGTTGGGCCGAGGAAATGACGTGAAAACGGTGGTCTGCAGTGTTTCGAGTCTATGCATTTCATAGGATCATGATGAGCAGACTGTCTAATTTACAGTTTAATTATTCACAGACAGACATTAAACAGGCGCATGTGATTTGTCCTTGGGTAGCATTTTATACTCCTGGCCAACAAAGTTGTGAAATGTAAAATACCTTTTGATATAAACTGGGCAAAATCCTTCTATAAAATTGAAATGAGAGGTGATGAAGCTGCAGTTTGTAGTTGGTTCATAGACAATGGGGCGTACGGAGCCATAGCAACTCAGGTGGAGCACTGCAACACTGTGAACAGGTACAGGCCCCTTATCTAAGGAAAGATAAACTGGCATTGGAGGCAGTCAAGAGACCAGGTTGATCCTGGGTAGGGAAGGATTTTCTTATGAGGAGAGGTTGAGTAGGTTGGTCATGTGCTCATAGGAGTTTAGAGAGGTGACCTTATTGAGACATCTAGGATTTTCGGGGAGGGGGGCTTGACAAGGTAGATGCTGAGAGGGTGTTTCCTCTTGTGGGAGAGTCTAGGAGCAGAGGGCAGAATCTCAAGAGTAAGAGGCCACCCATTTAAGACAAAGATGAGGAGGAATTCCTTCTCTCTGAGGGTAGTGAATCTGTGGAATTCTTTACCCACAAAGGGATATGGAGGCTGGGTCGTTAAGGGTGAGATGGAGAGATTTTTCATCAACAAGGGAGTCAAGGATTACGGGGATAAGGCAGGAAAGTGGAGTTGAGGATTACATCAGATCAACCACAATCTCATTGAATGGCGGAGCAGATTCGACGGACCGAATGGCCTCCTTCTGCTCCTGTGTCTTACGGCCATTTGTGGATGGCCCAAGGAATGCTCCATTGATCGGGTCACCCTGGGTGCCATGAGGTGATGGTAGACCTTCTCTATGAAGTATTGGAGTCTAACTGCTGTTAGCTGGGCAGCGCGAGAATATTGGTCCAGTTACGTTGAGTCCATGTCACTCTGGCCTGTGTCCTTGCGGGGGGAACCTGCAGGCGATGGCCATCCCATGCTGCTTTTAATCTTGTTGGGAGAGACTGTGGATTTCAGAGGTGTTGCAAGTTTGGCAATTTACTGCAGGGTACAGGGCACCTCTACGTGGAGCATAGAGCACAGAAACGTACCGTTGGTATAAGCCCCACGATCAGGTGGCCCGTTTTATTGAGGGTGAGTGAGCGATAATGTGTGGGGCTCCCCTTAACCTCTGCAAAAATAGCGCCGTGAAATCTTTCATGCCCACCTGAGACCAGTGAAAGAGTTTCAGTTTAATGTCACGCCCGAGAGACAGCACCGCCAACAGTGCAGCGCCCCCCTCAGGGGGGCACTGGAGCGTCAGTCTAACATTTTGTACTCCGGGGCGAGATTCTCTCGGCGGTGGGATCTTCCAGTCCTACCGAAACCCGAGGTGGGGGGGGGGGGGGGGGGGGGGGGGGGGGTGCGCACCAGGCTGCGCTGGAAGACCTCATCCCAAGTCTCTGGATTGGGACTTGAACCCACGACCATCCGATCAGAGGTGAGAGTGCAGCCCGATGAGCCACAGATTTCATCTGTGCGCCTGGCGAACGAGAGGAAATTCAATAATAAAAGCAGATGGAAATGAAGGGAAGAAGCATCACGAGAGATATTGCGGCAGCCGAGAATGTAAATTTGCGAGATTTTCATTCCAGAAAGGATTTGAAGGATGATTGTAATACATTCTTTAATTTATTTGTTTAAAAGTGCCCACCAGAAGGCCTCCTGTCAGTTTACTCACTGTTATTTGGTTAGCAGATGCAGTGACTACTCTGTGTAATCATTCTGCAGAACCATAATCTCCGGGTTTATCCTTCAACAGATTTAGTGGGAAAAAAAACCTGCTTATCACATCTGGGAGGTGCTCCAAATATGTCATTAAATAATGTGCTGAGAGAAAATTGAAAATTACATAACGAGCGATGGGAACAAAATCTCTCGCTCTCAGCATTTCAATTCAGCTGAGCAACAAGCACCTGCATTTATATAGCAGCCTGAACGTTATAAAATATTCCACAGTGCTTCACAAGGGGGGAAATCAGGCGAAACTTGACACCTGGCTGCATACAGAGATACTGCACTGGACCATCTAAAGCTTGGTTAAAGAGGTGGGTTTTAAATGGCGTGACAGGGTGGAGAGCATAAAGTAATGGCCAGGCCCGTGACTTATTGGGCCGGTTCTCCCTTTGTCTAGTTGGCTGCTCAGGAGCAGCAGTGGGTGAAGGAAACCCTGATTTGAAATCTGGCAACTGAGGTCCACCTGTTGGAAGTCTACCCCATCAAACCTTTCCTCCTTAAAATGTGACTTCCATGGGCAGCACGGTGGCACAGTGGTTAGCATTGCTGCCTACGGCGCTGAGGACCTGGGTTCGAATCCCGGCCCTGGGTCACTGCCCGTGTGGAGTTTGCACATTCTCCCCGTGTCTGCGTGGGTTTCACCCCCACAACCCAAAGATGTGCAGGATAGGTAGATTGGCTGCTCTAAATTGCCCCTTAATTGGAAAAAATAATTGGGTACTCTAAATTTATAAAAAAAAATAAAAAATGTGACTTCCACTTGTGGGGCATTGAAAAGCTGACAGACGTAAATCCAATATAGTCGCTCATAAAACTGATTGGAAATTGCGGAGAATCCTTTTTCTCCGGGAGTGTGAGAGTTCGTTGCCGCAAGGAATAGTTGAGGTGGATAGCAAAGATGCATTTAAGGGGAAACTAGAGAAACAGATGAGGGAGGAGGAAAGAGAAGGATTTTCTGACAATGTTTGAGATTAGGTGGGAGCAGGCCCATCTGGAGCATAAACTCCCACATTGACCAACTAAGCTTAAACAACCTAAAATAAGAACAGAAAATTCTGGAAAAACCCGGCTGGCCTGGTAGCCTCTACTGGAGGTGGAAACAGCGGCCAAATATTTTCCGCCCATTTCCACCAACGGGATCTTCCGGTCGCCTCGATGGCGCCCCCACCCCCCCAACTCCCCTCCCCCCCACCCAACCCCCACCACCCCACCCCCCACTCCCATCACAAAACACATCGCTGAGGGCGCGCAGGACGCCCTGCCGAGAGTTTACATTTGGAGTTGTTGTGACTCTTCTTCAGAGTTCTTCAGGTTTTCAGCATCCGTGGTATTTTGCCTTTATTTAAGCTAAATGACCCTGGTCTGTGCTGTAGATTCTATGCTGTAGACCTGAGGCAACTCCATCAAGGCTGTTTGCAATCTGGGAGGCATTTGCTTTGACTGAGGGGATTGTTGAGCAGGTGAAAAGAGATTGTCACAACGCAGAAGAGTAAAGCGTGCAATTTAGTGTGTCAGTGAAGAGGGACAACACTCGTCGTTAATGTGACACAGTCAGAGTTGGGATTATCTTACTAGCTGTCAACATGTGTCCTCGCGAGGCTGCAGCCAGAGCGTTGGGTTAAACACTGGCCCTTTAGCCTCAAAGACTAGAGGTTCAAATCTGACACAGGCTCACACAGGGATGGTAACTGGGTCGACTTGCATTCCAGAGGTCTGGATTAATTGTCCTTGGGGATGGGGATTCAAATCAATCTTGAAAACGGGAGGGGTGGAAAATCCCACCTGACATATCATTGTGGTTAGCACTGTTGCTTCCCAGCGCCAGGGACCCGGGCTCGATTCCCGGGTTGGGTTACTGTCTGTGCGGAGTCTGCACGTTCTCCCCATGTCTGCGTGCGTTTCCTCCGGGTGCTCTGGTTTCCTCCCACAAGTCCCGAAAGACGTGCTTGTTAGGTGAATTGGACATTCTGAATTCTCCCTCCATGTACCCAAACAGGCGCCGTAATGTGGCGACTAGGGGCTTTTCACAGTAACTTAATTGCAGTGTTAATGTAAGCCTACTTGTGACAATAAAGATTATTATTATCGCTGGCGAGGAGAAGCAGAGAGATCTGATGGACCGAGGGGCACTTGAAGCCGAGACTGAGGACAATAAGTCTTCTCCGATAATCCCTCTTCTTATTGTGACGAGTGAAAAATTATAGAAAATAAAAATTGCTCTGAAAATGAGATTTTAAAGAAAGGTAGGGAGCGTCCCAACACAGTCCTATCTCTTTCAAAGGGGTTTTCTCTGCAGCAGATACACAACTTCCAGGCCTCATCCCTTTGTGAACTGGCTGCGTAGATGCCAAAGATGCCCTGCTCTTCTACCATACCCAGGCTGCTATTGTCTCTGACTATGATGAGGAAAACTCTGGAAGAGTCAACAAGTTGTTGTCATGATATGAAAAGAAGCAACCAATGAACACTCAGAATAGGACACAACCAATGGGCAGCCAGGACACTCAGAGGCGGCATCGCCACAAGGGGGCATGACATAAACACTATAAAAGGGATGAGGCACTCACACCCGGTCTCTTTCCACAGACAGACATCTAGAGAGTTAGACAGGGTGTATCCACAGCATCACACCCCAGCGCGTGGCTTAGAGCAAGCTGGCACAGTTAGACTGAGTTACTGCAGTTAGATTAGCAGAGAGTCGGACTCACTTGAGAACTGTGTTAATAGTTCAATAAACGCGTTGAACTCATTTCAGAGTCTGGAGCATCCTTTAGTTAAGACTGCATCAAGTAGCAGCCTGTGTTATCCGAAGCAGCAGAACACAACAGTTGTGAGAATGGGAAAGAAGTTAATTGAAGTGGAGGTGCTGTGTTGATGCTCCTTGGAGCGACATTATAATTAAATATCCTACTTATCCAAGAACTGTTTGAAGTAACAACTTAATTTCTGATCAGCGCTTTGTGCTGTAGCCATGTTCCCTGATAGTCCCCTGGTACAAATATTGATCTTGATAATAAAGAGAATAGTTCAACATTAAACACCTACTGAGCAAACTAATTATACCTTCTCATTTAGAAACATTTGTCTTTCTGCTCTACCTGTTTATTCTCTCACTTGAAATCTCCTAAAAATGTAAAAAATAAGCGCAGGGATAGGCCTTAATACCCCTCAAGCCTGTTGCGCCATTCAGTAAAATCATGGCTGATCTCACCCCATCTCAATATCCCTTTGGTTAACTCTAGCTTGGTGTATGGGGCCATTTCTTATTGCCCATGAGTGGGTAGCAGTCAGATGCCTTGCTGGACTGATGCAGTCATTTGGTGCAGGCTCACCCACGGTGCTGGTAAGAACGGAGTGCCTAGGGCGGTACGGTGGCGCACTGTTTAGCACTGCTGCCTCGCGGTGCCGAGGTCCCAGGTTCGATCCTAGATTCGGGTCACTGTCCGTGTGGAGTTTGCACATTCTCCCCATGTCTGCATGGGTCTCACTCCCACAACCCAAAGATTTTTTTTAGATTTAAAAAAAATAAATTTAGATTATCCAATTATTTTTTCCAATTAAGGGGCAATTTAGCGTGGCCAATCCACCTAACCTGCACATCTTTGGGTTGTGGGGGTGAAACCCACGCAAACACGGGGAGAATGTGCAAACTCCACACAGACAGTGACCCAGAGCCGGGATCGAACCCGGGACCTCAGCGCCGTGAGGCAGCTATGCTAACCACTGTGCCACCGTGTTGCCCCCACAACCCAAAGATGTGCAGGGAGGTGAATTGGCCACACTAAATTGGCCCTTGAAGGGCAGAACACGGCGCAGTGGTTAGCACTGGGACTGCGGCGCTGAGTTCCCGGGTTCGATCCCGGCTCTGGGTCACTGTCTGTGTGGAGTTTGCACATTCTCCCCGTGGCTGCGTGGGTTTCGCCTCCACAACCCAAAGATATGCAGGGTAGGTGGATTGGCCACGCTAAATTGCCCCTTAATTGGTAATAAAACAATTGGGTACTCTAAAATTAAAAAAAAATTAAAAATAAATAAATTACCCCTAAATTGGGAAAAAAATGTAATTTAATTGAAAGGGTTCCTAGATTTTGACCAAGAAACAGCGATATAATTCCAAGTCAGGATTCTGTGTGAGGGCTTGCAGGTGGTGGTATTCCCATCATCCCTTGTCCTTTAAAATTTTTTTTAGAGTAGCCAATTATTTTTTTCCAATTAAGGGGCAATTTAGCATGGCCAATCCACCTAACCTGCACCTCTTTGGGTTGTGGGGGTGAAATCCACGCAGACACGGGGAGAATGTGCAAACTCCACACGGACCGTGACCCAGAGCCGGGATCGAACCTGGGACCTCAGCGCCGTGAGAACCGCTGCACCATCGTGCTGCCCTATCCCTTGTCCCTTTGAGTAGTATAGAAATCGTGAGTTTGCAAAGTGCTGTTAAAACATGCTGCAGTGGTGGGTGGTGAAGGGAGTGAATGTTTGAGGTAATGATCAAGCTGCCCAGCTTTGGATGGTATTGAGTTTCTTGAGTCTTGTTGGAGCTGCACTCCTCCAGGCAAGTGGAGAGTATTCCATCACCCTCCATTTTGTTTTAAGTTTGAATCTGCAACCGCCACGCGAGAGTCCCGACCGGCCATACCTCGATAGTTCCATGCCGTCGGGAACTCAGCCGGTCGGGAGCGGAGTGTCGCTGGGTGGGCCTCTGGCAATGCCCCCCCCCCCCCCCCAGCTGCGTGTAGTAATTCGCGGACGCGCGGATATTCAGGACCTGGAGAATCGCCGGACTGGCGCCAGTCCTGTTTCCGTCGGGAAAGTTGATTCTCCGCCCCCGCGCCAAACGCAATTTCGGGGGCGGGTGTGGGGGGTGGGGGGTGGCATGCGGAGAATCAAGCCCCTAGTCTCAGTTTAATGTGCAGATTCCCCAGGTACGCGAGGTGTGGGATCAATCTCCTTTGTCTCGGAGAACACGGCTGAGCGTCATTCAGTACTGGTCCCCATAGATGGAATGGCACTCGTGAGGGTCTCCCAGAGGATCAGAGGCCCCCAGGTGCAAGCCCTTTTGGCAGGGTGGTACCCTGGCAATGCTGGTGCCAGCCAGGCACTGGCAGCCTGGCAGTTCTCCCTGGCTGCCAGCCTGGCATTGCCATGGTGACCAGGTGCACTACCAGCTGGCAGGGGCACTGCCAGGGTGCATTGGGGGAGCTGGATACTCTATTACCCCCTGCTGCAATGAATGAGAATATTTCAAGAGACAATACCGTGGGCAGCACGGTAGCATGGTGGTTAGCACAAATGCTTCACAGCTCCAGGGTCCCAGGTTCAATTCCCGGCTGGGTCACTGTCTGTGTGGAGTCTGCACGTCTTCCCCGTGTGTGCGTGGGTTTCCTCCGGGTGCTCCGGTTTCCTCCCACAGTCCAAAGATGTGCGGGTTAGGTGGATTGGCCATGCTAAATTGCCCGTAGTGTCCTAAAAAGTAAGGTTAAGGGGGGGTTGTTGGGTTACGGGTATAGGGTGGATACGTGGGTTTGAATAGGGTTATCGTTGCTCGGCACAACATCGAGGGCCGAAGGGCCTGTTCTGTGCTGTACTGTTCTATGTTCTAATTATAAATGACAGAGTATGAAGAGTTGTGTAGTCACTGCAAATGAAAGATCATTTGGCTGGGGTGGGAACAATGTGGAGCCCCCGCTCTGGTTGGGGCTGTTGTGGGCCTGTCCCCTTCTGTAAATCACTTAAATCTGCACCATATTGTGGGAATATAGTCAGTAAAATAAATAAAACCAAAAAAACCGGATAGGCTCTAACTGGGGGGCAATCCTCAGTCTCAGTGAGGCCGGATGCCTCTGGAGAGTCTCCGGTGCAGACTCGATGGGCCAAATGGCCTCCTTCTGCACTGTAAATTCTATGATTCTAACTCTACCAATTCCCACACTTCCCCCTTCACCCCGCTTAGGCTCCACTCATCGGAAAGTGTGCACCAATCACACTTCTCATAATTGACACAATATGATTCGCTAGATCAGGGTAATCAACGAACGACACAGGCCATCATGTTCACATTTCACACTGCCCTGCAGGAAAAAGGCAGCAGCTAGGCACCAGACACCATCGAATCTGATGCCCCCAGCCTCCAAATCAACATTATTAAAGCGAGGTAGCTAATTTCCAAACTCAGTCAGGAACTCGCTTTCAATCTCTCACTTGAGGGAGACCCTGCCTGGGCCGCATTTCCGGGAGCCGTCAGGATAGATGGCAAACCATGCAGCAGGTTCTCAACGACACGGAGACGAGTCCTCACCAAGGAATGTGCTCTTTCGAGTGTCAGAACCCTTTCCTTTTCCTCCACCGCTCTCTTGAAAGTAGCTCACGATTCTTAAAAGTGAGCTCTGATAATGTGCATCACTGAGCCGGGGATCTTCAGCCAAGATAACATTCTGATCGATCGCGGCCATCATCCGGATTCACACTGCACCAGGGGCACTGCCAAGGTGAGAGCCTGTGGGGCAGCAACTGCGCCACAGCAGCTGGGCCCCAACCCTGCCGATTCCGACTGCCACAAACAAACCAGGACGCTCATATTTTGGGCACCATCAAACCGAAAAAATAGAGTCCGTTCTGGTGAGGATTAGAGGGATCATCCCTGACACTACAAACACTGGGAATGACCTGACTGTCTAAAGGCAGTCTGTATTTTCAGGCACCAATGGGGAGTGCCCTCCAAGACCGCATAAGTGTCAGTTCCTGCACTGAGGGGCTCCAATGAGCAGACTTCCTCAGTGCAGGAAGAGGTCAGAAAATGGCCACCTGATCTCGCGACCCCCCCCCCCCCCCATGCAATCCCTGGACATCCCCAACTCACCCGTAAGGGGGTCCAAGGGAACCCCGCACCCCACCTCATACAGGCAGAGCCCCTCTCGGCCCGATTCTTGGTATGGGCACAATGCCAGCCTGGCACCTTGGCACTGCCAGAGTGGCACCCAGGTGGCACTGCCAGGGTGTCCAGGTGGCCCCAGCGGTGACAAGGTGCCACCCTGCCCAGAGGCCGACTACCTGGGGGCCTACGATTACGTGGGATACCCCCTCCCTGAAGTGGCGTTCTGCCAAGTCCCCATTTGTGGTGTCCGGCTTTTGAGTTTTGTGAGTTTTGAAACTCACTTAACTCTGCGGGATTGGGTCCTGCCCATGGTGGGCGGGGTCCTGATTTGCCACGTCTCACGGGATCTGGTTAGATCCGCGAGGAGTAACGGCCGTCGGGAATCGTCCAGTCCCAATTCCGGCGGGACACGGCCGGTAGATCGCGTCTTTCATCTCAGCTCTACCTCGCAAAAAACACCAATCGGGAATTTCCAGGGACATGGCAGAAAAGACCAATTATGAAACCAGGATGACATCCTGGCTGAAAAGACAAGCGGGTCCGGAGCTCACGAAAACAGGACTGTTCCTGCGTTCACATCATGTGACCTCCCACCCCTCCCACCTCACACAACCACCTTCCCATGTCCTCCAGTAGATGCAGTGGCAGTTCCCAATTGGGTAAAAGTAGCAAACGCGAGGGCCCCACAGACTCGGCAGTCATACAGAAAAGCAAAATACTGCAGCTGCTGCAAATCTGAAATAAAACAGAAAATGCTGAAAATACTCAGCGGGCCTGAGCAGCAACTGGGGAGAAAGAAGCAGAGTTAACTTTTCAGGCCATGGACCTCTCCCTCAGGATTCTAACGAGATGAGACTGTTTTTGCTAGTGTTGGTTGGGAGATGGACGTTGGCCACGGCACTGCGAGAGAACTCTTCTTGTGATAACTTCGAAGGGATCATTGACAGCCACCTGAACCATGCAGATGAGGCTTCAGTTTGATGTCCCTTCTTAAGGCAGGCATCACTCTCTCTGCCCGCTCGGAGAAGGAGGTCAAGGAGCCAGCGATCTCAGAGTATAACTTACAGTGGATTTCTGGGTATTGTTCTTGTCTCTTGGGTCTAGATGTTGTGTGTTGAAGGCCGAGCTGTAATGGAGCACTGAGAGAGTGCTGTACCGTCTCAATCAACATCACCACAACAGATTGCCTGGTTATTATCGCATCACTGTTTTGGGATCTTGCTGTGTAGATTTGGTTGGCCCATTACAACAGTGACCACACTGCAAAAGTACCTCTTTGGCTGTGGAGTAGTTTGGTCTGTCCCGAGGTTAGAGTCACAGAATCACATAATGCAGAGAAGGCCCTTCGGCCCATCGAATCTGCACCGACAGAACTACCCTAAATCTACACGAGTCCCACTTTCCAGCACTTGGCCCATAGTCTTGATTGTTATAAATGCTCAACACGTCCCTTTTAAAGGTTGTAAGGTTCCCTGCCTCTACTCCCCTCCCAGGCACTGCACTCCACTGGTGAAAAATCCTCAAATCCCCTCAAAACCTCCTGTCCCTCACCTTAAAATTATGCCTCCTCCTTATTAGCCCTTGAACTAAGGGGAACAGCTACTTCCTATCCACCCTGCCCATACCGTTCATTATCTTAAACACCTCAATCAGTCCCCTCCCCGCCTCCTCTGCCCCAAAGAAAACAACCCGGGCCTGTCCGGCCTCCCTTCAGGGCCCAGATGCTCCAATGCTGGCCATATCCTGGTGAATCTACAGTGCAGTCACATCTATGCTATTGAAATGAAAGCGTTTTTGACCACATTCATCATTAAGGATATGTTGGGCAGCACGGTGGCCTAGTGGTTAGCACAACCGCCTCACGGCGCTGAGGTCCCAGGTTCGATCCCGGCTCTGGGTCACTGTCCGTGTGGAGTTTGCACGTTCTCCCCGTGTCTGCGTGGGTTTCGCCCCCACAACCCAAAAATGTGCAGAGTAGGTGGATTGGCCACGCTAAATTGCCCCTTAATTGGAAAAAATAATTGGGTAATCTAAATTTATAAAAAAAAAATAAAAAAAAAATTAAGGATATGTTTACATTCTAATCATACACAGTGCTGACCTTAAGTTTATTTAACAATTGTCAAGTTAAAGAGAATACCTGGTCAAATGATGTGTGTTACTGTTTCTGCGGACACTTTCCTTGGCCTGTCTCCTCTTCAACCCCTCCCATCTGCCTCTCACTTCATATTCACTCCCTTTCTCCTCTCTCCTCCCACTCTTCCCTTCCATTCTTCTTCCGGTTCCTTCACCTTATGCCTTCTTCAATACCCTTCATCCTCGAGGCGGCACGGTGGCGCAGTGGGTTAGCCCTGCTGCCTCACGGCGCCGAGGTCCCAGGTTCGATCCCGGCTCTGGGTTGCTGTCCGTGTGGAGTTTGCACATTCTCCCCGTGTCTGCGTGGGTTTCACCCCCACAACCCAAAGATGTGCAGGGTAGGTGGATTGGACACTCTAAATTGCCCCTTAATTGGAAAAAGAAATTGGGTACTCTAAATTATATATATTTATAAAAAAAATACCTTTCATCCTCCACCATCAATCTCCACTATCCCTCGCCCCCTCCTCTCTTATAACAGAATGTGGTCATCTCCACTACCTTCCCTCCCCTCTTCCTATCCCTCTCAATTCTCCTCCCCCCTTCCCTCTTCTCTGCTGTCACCATGCATCTCTCTGACCCCTCCCCTTCAACCTCTCTCCATCCTCATTTTTCTCCGCTGCGTCTCTCTTCTCCAACTCCTCTTTTCCTAATCCTTTCCTCTCCTTCCGCCTTCTCTCTTCCCTTTGTCTCTCCCTCCCATTCTTTCCCTTCCCATCGCACCCTCCCCCCACCTCCATTACAACATGACATCACAGCGGTGGGGGGAGGGGGGGAATTTTCAGCCTCATACCAATGAAGTGCTAACGAACTCAGTTGACAGCTCTCCAAGGCGGCTCTCTGTCTCTGAATGTGGTGTCGCTCGTTTTAAAGCTGAGAATGGATTGGTAGTGGGAACAACAGAGGACAATACTGTTCTTCACACTCCTTGAGTAATGGCATAATTACAAACATATTAGCCTGTAATTGTACTCCGAGTTACCAAGATTCAGTCTGGCTGGGTGTAATAAGGCTCTAATCAGTAACAATTGTTTACAGCATATTGAAGAGATACACAAAAAAACTACACAGTATAATAGCAAAGGAATTACCAATAATTAACATCAGAATTACTCCCTTCCCAGGGAAGTGGGATTAGGATAGGTGCTTAATGGCCAGCACCGACACAGTGGGCTGAAGGTCGTCTTTTAGTGCTGTAAAACTCTGGGCTGGATTCTCCGTTCTGGAGACTAACCCACGGCGGCGTGAAAACTGTGGCGTTTTACATCAGGAAAACTGCCACAAAGCAGCCACCGATAGACAGGCAGCATTAGAGCTCCCAGCTCTAGCTGCCAATACGACCTGGAGAATTGCCAGGTCCATGGCCGAGCATGCGCACGGCGGCAGCCGGCAGCGGCCGCGGGTGCTTCATAGCGGATGCCGCTTACAAACTCGGCCCGCAGAAATAGTGTCCCCTTCAGCCGGCTCGCGTGCCCTGGACTGCCCCACCTTGGTGCCCCCAGCCCCGAATATGTCCTCCCCCTGCCCGCGGATCGTCCCTCTCCCGATTTGGTGGCGCTGGACTGAGTCTGCAGCCGAGTTCCCGACGGGTGAGACCAGCCGCGTCCCACGCCATCAGGAACTCGGCCGGCCGGGAACGGAGCATCGCGAGGCCGGGTCTCAGCCAATGTAAGGAGGGCGTGGTTACGGCGTGCGGCGTACTTTCCAATGATGCCGCTTTTCAGGGGGCGGAGCATCGTGAAAACGGCGGCGTTCCTGATTTCAGCGTCATCGGGAATTCTCCGTCCCCGTCAGCGAATGCGATTTCGGCATCGGGGATCGGAAAATCCAGCCCTCTATCGGCAGCGGTCCAGTGTTTAGTCAAGTGTGATTTTATAACAGGAGAGCATAAAGTCAGAGGCTTCACGACAGCCTGTGCTGGATTTAAAGCCGAGTTTGAGAGGCCAGTATTCTAACCCCTGTGCCATGCAGTTACCATGGCAATAAGAACTGCTTATATATATATATATATATATATAGATAGCTCTTTAATGTTTGAAGTGAGTGACAAGCTATGTGGAAGTGGGAGCAGCTGTAGCCCAGTATGTAACAGACTGTTCCAATCTCTCCCCAGTCTCACCCCTTTACTATCCCTGTGGCCTCCTCCAGCCCGACAGCCTTCCAATTCTGGCCTCCCATGCATCCCAGATTGGCACTGCTCATCATTGGCGGCCATCCCTTCAGCTTTGTGGTGTGGTCGACCACTATTTATCCCTCAACCAACAGCACATTGTGGAGTCTTGCTGTGCGCAAATTGGCTTCCACCTTTCCCTACATCAGCCACAGCTCTAAAATGGGTCACTGGCTGTGAGATGCTTTGGGGCAAGGCATGGTCACTGCGAGTCCTTTCTGATTGTGATATGTTGTTGCTATGGTCACCGTGTCTTCCATTTGTAAACTGCCATGGTCTTGTCTCTGTGCACAGTTTCAATCGACGCTATTCGAGAAGTGTGTGAGGGAAAGCAGTCGGAGATCTTCCAGCGCTACCCAGATGGCAGCTTCGACCCAAACTGCTGCTTCAGTATTTATTACGGGGACCACATGGAATCCCTCGACCTGGTTTCCTCAAACGGCGAGGAGGCCCGAACGTGGATTACAGGCCTCAAATACCTCATGGCGGGGATCAGTGACGAAGACAGCCTGTCGAAGCGGCAGAGAACACGCGACCAATATCCTTTCCGACGCCGTCTGTCAGCCTTCCGCATGGTTCCGACTCCTGCCTTCTTTTTAATACATGATAAAAATTGTTCCGGAAAGCGTCCTTCCCTCTTGGTGGGATGGTGGGAGGGGTTGAGTCCTCTGATTGGATGAATTCAAGGAGGTGTCATCACCTGACTTCCCATCTGCCCATCTCTACATTCCCCACCCCCACCATTGGTCACCTGTCCTTAATGGCTGCCTCCTTCCCACTGCCCATCATTACCCTGATTGGATGATTTTATGACTGTCAATCAAAGGGTCCTTTCCCCCATTTCCAATATTTTATAATTAATAATTAAAGGTGCTTGGATAAAAACTCTCTTTTTATGAGCCTTTGATTTTTCTCATGGGTTTCTCCCAATAGTGACCTGGAGATTATAGTTGTGACAGCACAGAAGGAGGCTATTTGGCCCATCGAGACTCTCCCAGCTCACTGTTGAACAACTTAATCAATCCCATTCCCTCGCTCTATCTCCGTAATCCTATTTCCCCCAAGTGCCCATCCTATTTCCCTCAAGTGCCCGTCCGAAGTAAAATAAATCCTTCCGACAAAAACTTCCTACAAAGTTTCGAAAGCCGAACCTGGGCGTGTGGCTCAGAGTTTGGGGGTGCTTGTGGGGGCCACAAGCCAGAAACAACAGCTTGGTCAGGCTGCTGTGTCCCATTTAGGCTAACACTTAGGGAAGGAAGCGATGAGAGGGCATGTTTAATTGTTCTGAATAATTAAACTTCCAAACTCTGTGGGCTGCACAGGCGCAATATAGTTAAATCCACATTCCCATTCATTTATATTTATTACATGCTGTGCATACAAAGTGGTTTGGTGTCCTCGCTCAGCACCTAATCAGCAGTCAGGCAGTGCCGCGAACATGCATTCCCAAGCCTTCGACCCATAAAATTCAAACAGGGCAAGGCAGCGGAGTATAAGATATAGGTGCAGGTTGAAAAAGGGCCCCATTGGGTTCATGTGTTGCGGGGAGGGGCAGCACGTCGTTGGGATTTCCGGGGGCCAGAATGTGCACTCCAACAACTGCAGCACAGTGAGGAGAAATCCATATCACAGTTTACAACGAATGGTTGGAGAATCCAAGTTTAAACGCTCCACCGGACAGGAAAAGCTTTAGAGTAACCCTCCTGATAGGTACAGAACGGTACAGCTCAGGAGGTGGCCGTTCAGCCCGTCACACCTGTGCGGCTGTCCCATGGGGGATTCCCAGTAGTCCTACTCCCCGATAATAAAAACAGAAAATGAGGGGCAGCCCAGTGACGCAGAGGTTAGCACTGCTGCCTACGGCGCTGAGGACCCAAGTTCGAATCCCGGCCCTGAGTCACTGTCCATGTGGAGTTTGCACATTCACCCCGTGTCTGCGTGGGTTTCGCCCCCACAACCCAAAGATGTGCAGGGTAGGTGGATTGGCCACACTAAATTGCCCCTTAATTGGAAAAGAAAATAATTGGGTACTCAAAATTTATTTTTGAAAAACAGAAAACGCAGGAAAATCGCAACAGGCCCGGCAGAGGGAGGAACAGAGTTAACTCCTCGAGTCCAAATGATTTTTTCTCAGAGCTCTATTGTCTTTTTCCAGCAGTTTCTGTATTTATTTGGGGTTTTCCAGCATCCGCAGTATTTTGCATTTCGACCTACCCCCTTCCACCCCTCCCCACCCCTCCCCAGCCCCACCCCCCTCTCAGGTGACTCATTCGGATTGAGCCGTTGGTCAGGTTGCCAACCCTGATTGGGCCCATTCCTGGAGCTTTCATCACATGGCCGCTATTCACTCTCCCCCCCCCTCCCTCCAGGCCCCCACCATTGGTCACCTGACATGGCCAAGGACACATCATTTCATTGAATTTTCCTCCTTTTTTTTTGTTATGCTTTGCGGCAGTGATCTAGAAATTAATCTTTAATTCCTGGAGGGTTAGCATCCCCTAGATTTGCAAGAACTTCCTCTTCCTCTTCAGTCTGTTTACAGCTGTTTTTCACCAACTCTTTTTGGCGATTTGACTCTGAGCTATTTGTGTTTAATATTGAAGACTCCCACAGTGTCACATTTCCTGCACCAATCCTTCTTTTTGACCGTTTATACGGAGGAGATTTTCTCTCTCACTCAGCAAGACAGTGTACTCCATAGTTTATTGGAAGCTCTGTGCTACCTGATGTTAATGTCACTCGCATTACTATTCATGACCATAAGGCAGGGAGATAAAAACAAACAGTCCGGAGGCCCATCTCATCACAACACACTCTTAACGCTGGCTAAAGGTGAGAACGGCTTCCTGCTTGTTAATGGCTATCCACAGCGGAATGGGCAAAACAAAACAAATCAAAGTTCCGATAAGCTGCCAGTGAGTTGGAGCCGCCGGGCCCTTGCTCCCAGCTTCATTGATTGAGAGCAGGTCAGACCAGAACCTGTTTCTTTGAGACATGCCAGACAAAAAAAAACGCAACAGAGGAAGAGCTGAGAGTTTGGTGCATTGGAGGGAAGCTGCACTCTGGTGAACTCCATCGTCTGTATCTCAAGGAGAGTTTGTAAGATTGGATCAGGAGGGCGGCACGGTGGCGCAGTGGTTAGCACCGCTGCCTCATGGCACCGAGGACCCGGGTTCGATCCCGGCTCTGGGTCACTGTCCGTGTGGAGTTTGCACATTCTCCCTGTGTCTGCGTGGGTTTCACCCCCACAACCCAAAGATGTGCAGGCTAGGTGGATTGGCCATGCTAAATTGCCCCTTAATTGGAAAAAAGAATTGGGTACTCTAAATTTATTTTTTAAAAACTGAGAAGTCCAGAAAGTGTTTAATAGTTCAACCTCTCACACCCATCTTTTCACTGCTCTATCTCTCACCTAATCACTCAATTTCTCAGCGTATTCTTCAATCCAGTGCTGTTGTCTCCCTCAATTCCTTCTCACTGTATCCCAATCTCTTCGCAGTCTCTCCCTCAATCCCTTATCAGTGACTCCTTTTTATCCTATCCCTCAGTCCACCTCATTGCATCTCCTTCTCCCCATAGTCTCCCGTCCCTCGTATCCCACAATCCTTTCTCGCC
Source organism: Scyliorhinus canicula (assembly GCF_902713615.1). Lineage (NCBI taxonomy): Eukaryota > Metazoa > Chordata > Chondrichthyes > Carcharhiniformes > Scyliorhinidae > Scyliorhinus > Scyliorhinus canicula. The sequence continues at coordinate 126,956,685 of NC_052161.1, read as the reverse complement.
CGCTTGCCACTCCCTCACCTCAAATCCTTCAGCCTCTTCTCATTGCACGTCAATTTCCTTAACCTCTCCCAGTTTAAATTCCCAGAACTATCGTTCCGTGGCCCAGTTTGATGTCTGGGTCCGTCAGACTCAAATTGATTATTTTCCTGCTCAACATGGATTAAGGAGAGATTGCTCACCCCCTCAGGCCCACAGCTTCCTGTGTAACGTACCCAACATCTGACCCACTCCACTGGTAAGTACTCCCTGATCCTTCAGGGAAGTCAAGGAAGATGAGGCATAGTTTCCAGTATTGCCCTTAACTTGTTATTCACATGGCTAAAGCAGACATTTGCGGAGGCCGATAAGAACGGGGACGGCTGCCTGAGTGTTGGCGAGGTCCTGCAGCTGATGCATAAACTCAACGTTAACCTGCCACGCCAGAAAGTTAAACAGATGTTCAAGGTAAGAGACTTCTCTGGCAAATTCCATTCACATTTTCCAAATCTTAACCTACAATCCTGGCGTAATCCATCATCTGCCCTCCCTACGGGGGGATAAAGAATTTGCCTTGCTATAGCGCCGTTCACATCCCTTAGGATGTCCCAAGGCCCTTTACAGCTACCAAACTATTCTGATGTGTAGTCACTGTTTTAACGTTGTATTTGCTGCAGCCAATTTGGACACATTAAGGTCCCGCACTCAATGACAGGATAATGACCAGATAATCTGCTTTAGTGAGGAAGGTTGAGGGGTGGAAATTAGTCAGGACTCTGGGGAGGACTCCCCTATCCTTCCAATAGTGTCCATGGAATTTTTTACTTTCACTTCAGGCCGACGTTTTTGGCTCAGCACCAGTTTTTGTCTGGTAAACGGTCAGGTTTTGCTACGTTAAAGGTGCTACACAAATGCAGATTGTTCTTGTTGCTGCCTGAACGGCCTGCATGCACAGCCATCAAATAGAACAGGTGCCAACTCGTCTCCTATGCAATCCAGGTGCAGGCAGATCACCATCAGAGCGCAGAATATTTTACTGTATTACAGCTATCTGCTTCCTTCTCTCGGTCTGAATTCTATTGTCTTGTTGCGCCCTCACTCACACCAATGCAATGAAAGCACTGTGATTCAGTTGGAATAATGGGTACATTAGCAGGGCGGCACGGCGGCGCATTGGTTAGCGCTGCTGCCCCGCAGCGCTGAGGGATCGAACCCGGGTCACTGTCCGTGTGGAGTTTGCACATTCTCCCTGTGGTGATATGCATCACTGTAGACACACAAGGGGTTAATGTCAGTACACGTAGACTAGCTAGACACTAGAGGGAGTACCAGAGACATGACACACCGACACTCAACCAATAGGTCAGTAAGATAGGACACGACCAATGGGCATTCACGATACACACAGAGGTGACACTACCACAGGAGGGCATTGCACCAACCCATATAAAAAGGACATAGCACACATTATCTTCCTCTTTCCAGTGGAGACACTCAGTGAGTACAGACACAGAGTTTTTAAAAATAAATTTAGATTAGCCAATTATTTTTTCCAATTAAGGGGCAATTTAGCGTGGCCAATCCACCTAACCTGCACATTTTTGGGTTGTGGGGGCGAAACCCACGTAGACACGGGGAGAATGTGCAAACTCCACACAGACAGTGACCCAGAGCCGGGATCGAACCCGGGACCTCAGCGCCGTGAGGCAGCTATGCTAACCACTGTGCCACCGTGTTGCCCCCACAACCCAAAGATGTGCAGGGAGGTGAATTGGCCACACTAAATTGCCCCTTGAAGGGCAGAACACGGCGCAGTGGTTAGCACTGGGACTGCGGCGCTGAGTTCCCGGGTTCGATCCCGGCTCTGGGTCACTGTCCGTGTGGAGTTTGCACATTCTCCCCGTGTCTGCCGGGATCGAACCTGGGACCTCAGCGCCGTGAGGCGGTTGTGCTAACCACTTACAGACACAGAGTTGATTCAACATCACACCCACCATGTGGATTGTAGCAGACTGGTTCGTCAGTCTGAGTAGCTATTGAAGGATTAACAGTAGTGGCGAACCCGAGTAGGAGAATTGTAAATAGTTTAATAAACGTGTTGAAGTTATCTCCATGTTTGAACCTTCCTTTGTCAGAGTGAACATCAAGGAAGCCGCTTATGCTACGCCAAGAGCATAACAAGACACTCCCTTTCATTGAACAAAAAAAGAATTGGGTACTCTAAATTTATTTTTTTAAAGTGGGCACATCAGCACTGGCGTGCAATGGTTTGAATAGACAGGTACTGGCAGATATGCTCGTTTCGATGATCAGACCCTCAACCTAACCATCTTCGAGAAACTGCTTCCAGAGAGAGTGAGTCACCTTTAAATACCAGACTGCAATGCTTTGGGTGAGGACGCACATTTGGGTAATGTGAATGCTGCTTGCCGGGATTAATCCAAATGATAATGATATCATTCACTCTCAACTAACCAGGAACGATGTGAGGTGATCCGTGCTTATTACAGCTCATTTGCAAGGATCACATTGAAATGAGTCGTGCGGATCAGAATGACTGGGAGGTGGCACTGGGAAAGGAGAAGTGTTCAAAGGCGAATTTGAAACCCACTTTTAATGGCTTGTGTAAAAAGTTTATATAATGATTCAGAATGGCTTCACAAAGACCTACGCAAGTTCTCAGATTTGATTAGAATGATTTACAATGGCTGCATAAAGAATTAGCTCAGTTATAAATGTGGTCGGAGCTGCTTTTCGTAGTCTCAAATCCTTCCCACATTTTTTAATCTCCTTAAATAACTGCCAGCAGTGCTAGGCATGGAGGAGCCAACAGATATTTGTCTTTGAAAGGAAGTTAAAACTTCCTACGTGAAAAATAAACTTGAGTTACAATATGGGCACTTGACATATGAGGATTAACAAGATTCAGTTATACGAACAAAGTATTGTACAGACAAGAGGTCTTATAGAATAGAATCATAGAGTCCTAACAGTGCAGAATGATGCCATTTGGCCCACCGAGTCTAAACAGACCCTCTGAAAGAGCATCATACCTAGGCCCACTCCTCTGCCCAATCCCCGTAACCTCACCTAACCTTCGGAAACTAAGGGGCAATCTAGCATGGCCAACCCACTAAACCTGCATATCTTTAGACTGTGTTAGGAAACCGGAGCACCCGGAGGAAACCCACGCACACGCAAGGAGAAAATGCAGACTCCACGCACTGTTTCCTCACGGCGCCAAGGTTCGATCCCGGCTCTGGGTCACTGTCCGTGTGGAGTTTGCACATTCTCCCCGTGTTTGCGTGGGTTTCACCCCCCACAACCCAAAGATGTGCAGGGTAGGGGGATTAGCAACACTAAATTGCCCCTTAATTGGAAAAAATGAATTGGGTATTTTAAATTTTTTTAAAAATTAGAGCAAGGCTGTTATGGGGTGATATCAGGAATAAAATCTTTTCATACAAAGGATAGAGCAAGTCTGGAACTCTCTGCCAAGAAAACTAAGGCTGGGTGTCAAACCTCAATTGAAAATTTCAAAACTGAGATTGGGCAAGAGTATTATGGGATACGAGACATGGCAGCTAAATGGAGCTGGGATAGAAATCAGCCATGATCTGATTAAATGGTGGAACAGACTTGAGAGGCTGAATGGCCTCCGCCTATTCCCTTAACAGAAGGTCTTCTGAATGATAATTGAGACTTTCTACTGGCGATTCCTAAAATGGTGCAGAAGGCTGTCAAAATGAGGGACAGAGGTTTCAAAGTTTTTTTTAAACATTTAGAGTACCCAATTATTTTTTTCCAATTAAGGGGCAATTTAGCGTGGCCAATCCACCTGTCCGGCACATTTTTGGGTTGTGGGGGCGAAACCCACGCAAACACGGGGAGAATGTGCAAACTCCACACGGACAGTGACCCAGAGCCGGGATCGAACCTTGGTCCTCAGCGCCGTGAGGCAGCAATGACAATCACTGTGCCACCGTGTTGCCCAGAGGTTTCAAAGTTGATCATTGAAAATCAAAACGTATTTAATACTCTCTCCCCATTCCATTGTAGAATGTTCATCAATGTGCTGCTTATTATTTTTACAATCTTTCTTCCTCTTACCAGCGTCCAACTTCCTCCCCTCCCAATATCTGACCAGTGGTTGGTATTAATCCTGTCTGAGTATGTTAAACTCCTGCTCTGACCCTATCCTCCCTCACCCTGTGCTTTTCCAGCCAGGATCACTGGATAGCAATCCGGGGGGAGAAGGTCTATCTGGACAATGTAGACATCATTTGGCCGCCCATATGATAAGGCAGCCGTTTGCAGGACAGGTCAGAGATCAAAACTGGGACTTTAAGATCCGTACGGGTCCCAGGACACAGTTCCATCCGAGCCATTTATTTTTTTTTTTTATTTTTTTTTAAAAAATAAATTTAGAGTACCCAATTATTTTTTCTAATTAAGGGGCAATTTAACATGGCCAATCCACCTAACCTGCACATCTTTGGGTTGTGGGGGTGAAACCCACGCAGACACGGGGAGAATGTGCAAACTCCTCACAGACAGTGACCCAGGGCCGGGATTCAAACCCAGGTCCTCAGCGCCATAGGCAGCAATGCTAACCACTGTGCCACCGTGATGCCCTCCGAGCCATTTATTGAGCTCACAATCATTTCTCCACATTTGTATTCCTGCTAAAGACTGATAATTGTGGTAAAAGCCTCATTGGGTTGGGCCTGTGCGATTTTCTGGAAGGAAACCAGCCACACGGGACGTATGGTTGTTTAAACCTCAACTCAGAGTGAATGGGAGAGATTGACGCAGGTTGGTGCTGGATGGAGCTGTCTCAATCCATTACTCTGGGCTTCAGCTGCTTACTGATGGGGGAGGGAGAGGGGATGGGGGATTGGTTGAAAGCGGTTTCATGAGTGATGTCGTACCAGATTGAAGATTATTGAGCATTTGCTATGTGATGTGTCCTTAATCCAGACATTCTTTCAGTGCACAGCCCCAGTGTGTCTGTCAGTTTCCCAGGGGAAGGGGAGGTGCTTGGGGGAGGGGGTCGGAGTGCGTGTCGCAGTGGCGAAGGCAGAGGGGAAGCCAGGAATTGGTTCTGTCAACCTGATGAGCAGAGTGTACCTGCCTCCTTCACCCATCGGGCTCGCTGCATTTCCTGCCCTCTTCCCCCCGTTCCTCCTAGCAACGCAAAAGCAGTAATGATCTGATAAGAGATAGCAGGCACTTGCCAAGTTGTGTAAAATCACAGTTGATGTAAAGGTTTTGCTTGAGGGCCCCTTGTAATATTGTCTCATTTCTTCAGTCTTTACAGAATTGCACACACCATTAAGTAACGACTGTACTTAATAGCAAGTGCCATATGTCTTCACCCAGCCCAGATGGTTGAGCTTAGCACATAATCAGAAGTGTCGTACGGTCTATTAGAGGAGCGTTAATCCTTGTTATTGCACGTTTCACATTGGTTTCCATGCGACACGCAATTGTTTTCTGTGGAGTTACATGTTTTAAAACCTGGGTTTGGGCTAAACCCTCTCCCCTGCCCTCAATGAGCCAACTTGTATCTGTTGAGTGCCTGGTTTTATATGACCATGTCTCCCCTCCCGTCTACTTCATCCTTTATCCCTTGCTTTTGCTCGGCTAATGAGAGCTAAGGATAAACCAGTGAGCAATCCAGACCTCAGTGATCCAATCTCTGACCCTGTAACCCAGCTAATAACTGACAAGCCTCATCACTCATCGGTGCTGACAGGCAGCAGGCGATTGCAAACCACAGCTCAACCTTTATCTCTCCTTACTTTCTGACAATGGTTGGCGCAGTTCTGATTGATCGAGCTCGAGCTGGGCTCTGATGGAAAGGACGCTCACCGGTTCAAAGGTCACAGCAGAATGTAGAGTTGCCAACACTGCCTGAGCATATTCCTGGAGCTGCCGCCTCATGACCTGCAGCCTCCATCCTCCCCACCTCCACACTTCTACCATTGGTCACCTACATGTCCATCCTCGTGATCCTCGCTTTCCTTCAGAGATCAGAAAGCAGACAGACTATTCATTATCCAACTGGATAATTTTTAGAATCAGAGAAAAGCAAAAACCACTTACCTCTTGGGCCGCTCAGAGCATTGACCTGGAGACTAATCTTTAACTTCTTGGAAACGCCTGGACAGCCCTAGATATTGACAGAATGGACACAGAGAGATTGTTTCCTCTTGTGGAGCGGAGCATATCTAGAGGTCATCAATATGAGAGAGTCACCAGGAAATCCCATAGGGAGTGTCCTGTTCTTCGTGTTGCTAAATTCAGGTTGGTTGGCATGGCGTTCACAAAGACCACAAAATAGCTTGAACTTGAACAAAGCCACAAATTTATTAACACTACTAATTTGGATTAGACACATACTCATCAATAATACACGATTGATTATTAAAATATACACTACGCTTATCTACAACTAATCTCTGTACTGTTAGAAACTATGATCTGCTCTTGCTCACACTACTGTATCTTTCTTTCCTTCAGTCTGTCTCTAGCTAGCTCCTTCACTACTCTTCCCCCCCTCCCCAAGGTTTAGCATCAATGTCTTAGATTTTTGTAACTGTAACTCCCTCTAGTGGCTGTTCTTAGACATTTCATTAACCCTTGCAGTTCTTTTTTAAAAAATTGTTTTAGTGTACCCAATCCATTTTTCCCCATTAAGGGGGAATTTAGCATGGCCAATCCACCTAACCTGCACATCTTTGGGTTGTGGGGGCGAAACCCACGCAAACACGGGGAGAATGTGCAAACTCCACACGGACAGTGACCCAGAGCCGGGATCGAACCTGGGACCTCAGCGCCGCGAGGCTGCAGTGCTAACCACTGCGCCACCGTGCTCCCCCCCCCCCCCCCTTGCAGTTCTTACATGTATGATAATACTACAGGGAGTTGAGAAGAAACTCCTTCACCCAAAGAGTGGTGGGAATGTGGAACCTGTCCCAACAGGGAGTGGTTGCAGTGAATAAAATAGATCCACTTGAGGAGAAAGAAGATACGCTTGTGATGGAGAAGGGAGTAGGTGGTTACAACGGTTCATTTAGAGGAGGAAAGATGAGAGGAGCATTAACACCAGCATGGACCACCTGGGCTGAAATGCCTGTTTCTGTACCATATAGAATGGGCGGAATTCTCCGCAAGGCCCGACGTCGTCGTGAAACCCGGAGAGGTTCACAACGGCGTCGGAGGCAGCTCCTGGCCCCCTATTCTCTCCCACCCCCGGGGGCTACGAGGGCCGTGCCGTAAATCTCGGCCGCGGGGCCTTGTCGCTGGCGTCAAGGCCCAGCATGCCGAGAATGACGCGGCCGGCGCACCTAATGACGTCAGCCGCGCATGAGCAGGTTGGCCGGCGCCAACCCGCGCATGCGCGGTTGCCGTCTTCCCCTCCGCTGCCCCGAAAGATGTGGCGGCTTGATCTTGCGGGGCGGCGGAGGGGAAAGAGTATGGGAGCCATGCTTGACAGGAGCAGAGATTGGAAAGTTGGTGCTGCAGTATCCAATCCGGCCCCTCCTTCGGGACCAGCATCCTACCCGGGGCACTCAACGTATCCTTCATTTTATATTTGGCATTTAATACCAACACACCTCATCGAACCTAAAGATCCAAAAACACATTTCCTCAGGTAACATCTATTTTCCATGTAGGTTTGGGAGTGTGGACTCTTTTCCTGTGTGCTATTCATGGTTCTTTTACACCAACTGTGGGTCCCGCAAGAAGGTTTCAAGAATAATGACATGATATCGATCCTCTTTTGTAACTGGAAAGACCTTTCTCTGAGGAGACATGGATTTAAGGGAAGAGGTAGAAGGCGAAGAGGGGAGTTGAGGATAAATGAGAGTCTCGAACTCACTGCCTGATTGGGTAGTTGAGTCAGAAACTCTCGTAACATTTGTGAAGTATTTAGATATTCACTTAGGCTGTCGTAATCTCCAGGGCTATGGGCCGAGTGCTGGATAATGGAAGGAGCATGGTCAGATTTTTGTTGACCGGGTTTGGACACGATGGACTGAATTGCTTCCTTCTGTGCTGTAAATGAACCTACACCATGACTTTACCTCTCCCCAGCTACAGGAATTTAACAAAACGTCAACAATGTACAGGATTTCTCTCAGTGATCGTTTCTTCCCCCCAGTCGCCAGGAATATCCTCAGCAAAGTTGCTCCGATTGTTTTCAATATTGAAGAGCAAGGGCAGCACGGTGGCCTAGTGGTTAGCACAACCGCCTCACGGCGCTGAGGTCCCAGGTTCGATCCTGGCTCTGGGTCACTGTCCGTGTGCAGTTTGCACATTCTCCCTGTGTCTGCGTGGGTTTCGCCCCCACAACCCAAAAATGTGCAGAGTAGGTGGATTGGCCAGGCTAAATTGCCCCTTAATTGGAAAAAATAATTGGGTAATCTAAATTTATTTTAAAAAATATTGAAGAGCAAACCTTTTCCCGAGCCCCCCGAAGTTACATTTGCTGGTTCCTGTAAATTTACCGAAACAGGCTAGTATTTGCTCTAGTCCTTGCCTTTAATAAGCGCCTGTTTCTAGCACACATTTCCCTTGTGAGGGAAACATGCACTCCCTGCTCCTTCCTTCATTCCTTCAGCTCACTTCTGACCATTTACAAGGGCACTTTTAATCATTGTGTTCAATGAGCTTGGATTGCACGTCTCATTGTTTGACTGTTTTAAATCCTGTTTTAAGTATCCCAATGTTGTCTCAGAATTACCCTGGTGAGAAAATGTCAATTGTTTTTTGTTCTTATTTCCTCATGTTTTTTCAATCCAAATTGCCAGTTCTTTTCCCAGCTGAAACAATCTCCTTTCTCTCTTTGGATTTTCTCTTTCACTGCCGTTTGAGTAATGAACGGCAACAGCTTTTTGTATCAAGGGCTGTCCATTAAACACAGTCGACTCCATAGAAAATATATGTGGGGGATAAATTGTGAGCACTAACGGCTGATGCAAACAATTGGAACTCCGGCTTGATGGTGAATCAATATAAATCACGTTAAATTAGTATGCTTTCATAGATGGCGTGTTGTGCGTGTTAGACATTATTTTTGATGTGTTGTGACAGATTTGCCAAATTACATCCAGTTATTTTGCCAAAAGGATGTTTTTCACCTTGTACCCATCAGAAAAAGCATAAGAATGCCAAATTTCAAACTATCACAACACGCTATACTACAGGTCTTGTGCCGCAGTGGCAGTGTACCTACCTCTGGGCCAGAGGGCTCTGGGTTCAAGACCCGCTTCAGGCCGTGCAAGATCCATTCATAATGCAGCCAAACAGGTTGATTACCAGTCTATAATTCCCTCCCGTTACGCCTGGTGGCAGGAGGTTAAGAGCGGGAGTGTTTTCTGGTCAGCTACATCACAGAAGGCATCCACAAACCACTGCAGCACTTGCCCAAGCATCATCCCGGAAGGAAGCAATGGAAATCCATGGTTGCTAATGCCCTCTTAGGGCGTGGTACGTGAAGGAGGAGGACACTACAGGAGAAAAAGGTACCGATTGGTTGGCAAGTCGACTCACTGATTGGCTCAGGCATCGTCATGGAGAAAGCAACGGCAAATTATAGGCCCCCTAAAGCAACTGGTAATTCAAAAAAGGCTTGCACTCATCCCTTTTGTTTGCACAGAATGTGTTCCTCTGTCTGAATGGATGTCTCTTCGAATTCAATAAAATATCTGGAATTAAAAGTCTAATGATGACCATGAAACCATTGCCGATTGTCATAAATAACCTATTTGGTTCACTAATGTCCTTTAGGGGAGGAAATCTGTCGTCCGTGACTCCAGACCCACAGCAATGACTCTTAAATACCCTCATGCATGGGGAGTAAATGCTGGCCCTGCCAGCACCGCACACATCCCATGAACGAATAAAAGAAAGTGGCAGGCACAAATGAGCCATAATTTGAGTTTGACTGATTCTCTTAAAAATATTGTTCTAGTGACCAGTCACATAGAAACTGACTGGTCTACATCACTGTGCAAGCTGTCATTGAAGCCAAGTGGTCCATTCATTAACCACAAGAAAGATCTGAGTGGGAAGACTTTGAATGCACTGCAAGCTGCTCAAAGTAAAGTCCAACAGGCAGCTAGGTGGTGCGCCAATGACTACTGGTTACTATTTTTTTGTAAATTTAGAGTACCCAATTCATTTTTTCCAATTAAGGGGCAATTTAGCGTGGCCAATCCACCTACCCTGCACATCTTTGGGTTGTGGGGGCGAAACCCACGCAAACACGGGGAGAATGTGCAAACTCCACACGGATAGTGACCCAGAGCCGGGATTCGAACCTGGGACCTCGGCGCCGTGAGGCAGCAGTGCTAACCACTGCGCCACAGTGCTGCCCGTTACTGGTTGCTATTGCGCCAGAATATCCGGATGTCCTTCGACACAGGGAATGCTAGGGGAATTTCTGAAGGGTTCAAAAAAATCAACTGGTCCATCCCCAAAGAAAATGGCGCCATCGAGAACAAAGGCAGGGGAAGTTATCCCTGACTGTACTTAGCAGTTGGAGAGATGGGTGGAACACCACCTTGAGTTGTGCTCCGGAGAGAACGCGGTCACCGAGGAAGCTCCAGACACTGTAGAAAGCAGTGCTGGATATCAAACCCACAGAGGAGGAACTTAGCAAAGTAGTTGACTTGGCTTGCCGTGAGCAACGTTCCAAATGCTGATGCGGAAGCGCCTGAACGCATCAAGAACTGGAACCTGGCACTATCTGCACAAACTGCTCTATCCCTGCTGGATGGAGGGGGCTGGGCCCCAGGATCTTTGTGATGCCGCTTGTAACCATGCACAAGAACAAGGGTGACCGCGACGGATTGAAACAGCTATTGAGGCATCTACCCGCTGAGCCCCATGGAATAATAATCTGCCACTGTTACTCTTGTCAGGCTGCGGATTCTGGTGCATCTACCTTCAATACCAATGTGGCATCAGAACTGGAAGATCTACAATTGACATGATCTTGTCAGCCTGGCAGCCGCAAGAGAGATCACTTGACCCAAAGGGAGTCTATTTAAACTGCTGGAAATAATTGGCTGCCTGCTGAAGCTGTTCAATGTGATTGCCTCTTTCCGTGACTACATGATGGATAAGGTCAGCGATGACAGGGTACCTGAGAACCCTTTGCCATCTGCAGTGGGGCACGAAAGGGTTGCATTTTGGCACCAACATTTTTGCCTTCTCCTTGCCTGCTGTTGTTTGCCCTCGGGTTACCTACAGAGGGTGTCTACTTACCCACCGGAACTGACGGAAAGTTGCTCAGCTTTGTTCGTCTAAGATCCAAGACAAAGATGCAGCAAGCTGTCATCAGAGAGTTACTCTACGCTGACAAAGCCGCATTGCCGCAAACTAGCATTTAGACGGAGGAATACCTACTCGGCAAATGGACGGAGACTCTCACGTCAGCAGACAGTTTAATTTGATCATCAGCATCAAGACAACAAATGTCATGGTCCAGGATATTCCCATACTGCCATCAATCAGCATTGACAATGGGGCCCATGGCTTCACATATCTGAGCTCTACAGTCACCTGCAATCTGTCACTTGATGCTGAAATCAACTCACACATTTCAAAAGCTGCAACTGTTCTGTCCAAGCTGAGTAAGAGTGTGTGGAACAGCAGTAACCTGACCGAGCACACCAAAGTCTGCGTCATCCGTGTACTCCTCTGGAGAGACCGTGGCAAGATATGCTGGGCAGGCGAAAAGGCTGGAAAGCTTCTACATTCACTGTCTCAGACGTATCCTCAGCATCTCTTGGCAGGACAAGATAACCAACTCAAAGGCCCTGGAGTATACCAGTTCCATCAACATAAACTCATTGCTGAGCTAGCGATGTCTGTGCTGGCTTGACCCATTCATCAGATGAATGATAGCCGTATACAGTGAACTGCACAGTGAACTGGGTGCTGGGTCACAACCCTTAGGGCATGAATTACTCCGCTAAAAAGGCACCGGCAAGCAAGACAATCGTTGACGGCTGTGTCCTCCTGAGGCTGACTGTTTGGAAGGGTCGTGAAAGGGGCCAACAGAATCAAAGCTTAAAATAAAAGCAAATTGCTGCAGATGCTGGAATCTGAAACAAAAACAGAAAATGCCGGACAATTCCGGCAGGTCGGACAACCTCTCTGTGGAGAGAGAAGGGAGCTAACTGGCTGGGAAGAGGGCCCAGCGAATCCTGCTCCCTCTCAGCCCGCCGTCCCAATGAAATGCTGGTTCAAAACCCGAGCCGTTGTTCGGTGAACATCCTGAATCGAGTGGCTGGACGGTCGCTTCTGACATCTTTTGAAAGGACAAAATGAATTCACCCAGGGTTCCCGCTCCCGGGCTGCCATCGGTGACCCCTGCTGGAGAGTGTGCGGTATGGCACAAAGTTCAATCAGCTCGGCTGGACCGTAAACCGAATACAAAGCTACTTCTCACAGCGTCGGTCCCATTGCGCCGAGCTTAATTACACTAAGCTGGATTGCCGGGAACAGCGTCCAGGAAAGCACTGAGGCCAGGATGAACATTGTTCATGACATGTGTGTGCTTGCGAAGAAAATGCCTCCAGGGTCTCGGTGGTATTGTTGCTCAGCAACAAGTTTCAGATCTAGTAAAACAAAAATAATAAATACAATTTATACGGAGAAGATTGCTTGTTATGGGTGGTGTGTGTGTGTGTGGGGGGGGGTGTTGTGGAATTTTTATAACACGGGAGTGGGGGGTCTTCAGAACGTCAGAGACAGGGTGGGATTCTATCTTCCTACCGCTCGTTGTGACCACCCAGCAGCGCGGGGAAACCCATGGGCCGGGAGTGCGCTGCTGGCAATGGAATACAAAACCGAACAGAATGAACAGGAAAGGACGGGATCGAAGTGAGTGAGAGAGGGGAAATTCGGTCAAGTAGCACATTGCAGGGCAGCATGGTGGCACAGTGGGTTAGCCCTGCTGCCTCACGGCGCCGAGGTCCCAGGTTCGATCCCGGCTCTGGGTCACTGTCCATGTGGAGTTTGCACATTCTCCCCGTGTTTGCGTGGGTTTCACCCCCACAACCCAAAAATGTGCAGGGTAGGTGGATTGGCCACGTTAAATTGCCCCTTAATTGGAAAAAAATGAATTGGGTACTCTAAATTTATAATTTAAAAAAAAAGTTAGCACATTGAAGCTGATGAATTTCAAACAGGAGATTGCAATAGCAGCCTTTCTTTCAGATAACTTGATCGGACCGTGATATGTATTCCAGTGAGCGACACACTCCCAGCACAGAAAACCTCAGCTCAGTCTCAAGAAATATTCCCAAGCGAAGTGAAGATTGCAATTGGATGTTTTGTCTAACAGTCTTGGAAGGGAAATGGGTCCAGGGGGAATTGCTCGAGTAGATTAAATGTCAGATGGATCCAAAGGTAAACAGCTGGAATGCTGAAGAAACACCAGACGGAACTGGGACTGTTTGATGTACGTGGGCAGCCCTGCTCCAAGGGATTTGGGTCACAGTTAATTCAGCTGCAAAATGCTACCTAGTCAAAAATAGTCCTGCTCGTTGCACCCATCTCTATCACAGCTAGCAGTTCAGTACGTGACCTACAGATGGATCTAATCGAGTAATTATTATCCCGTTTTAAGAGTTCATCCGGGGTGACATCTGTCTCTTTGGGGAGTGCCTCGTCCAACTTGTGTGCACAGTTTAAAAATCACTTTGCTTCTTGTTCAGAGGGAGCTCTTTTGGGCAATGCCCATTCAAGGGCTGACGCTTAATTACATTTTTATGTGTGAAATGGGCAGCAGCCAGATCTCTGTCAGAGCCTCTCCCCTCTGGAGGCATCAGCACATAATCCAGGCTGACAGTGCAGCAAGGCACTGAGCGAGGCACATCCTTCAGATGAGGTAACAGTCCCAGATCGTTTTTTGCTTCTTCAAGCAAATATTAATGATACCACAGCACTTTATAACAAGAAGCATTGTGACGTCTCACTGTTTAATATTCCTTTCTCAACCACCAACATCAGTAGCAGAGTAATTCCTCATCCATTCCAATTACAGTCTATGGGATCTTGCTGAGTGCAGATTGATGGCTGCATTTTGCCAACGTAATAACAGTGATTCACTCAACGTGAAGCTCCCAGCTTCCGGCCCATACAGTGGGGAGGATGATTTTCCTCGTTAGAATTGTCCAGAGGCTTAAGCGATCCAGTACTGAGGGAGTGCCCCACTGTCAGAGGGTCAGTACTGAGGGAGTGCGGCATTGTCAGAGGGTCAGTACTGAGGGAGTGCTGCACTGTCAGAGGGTCAGTACTGAGGGAGTGCAGCACTGTCAGAGGGTCAGTACTGAGGGAGTGCTGCACTGTCAGAGGGTCAGTACTGAGGAAGTGCTGCACTGTCAGAGGGTCAGTACTGAGGGAGTGCCCCACTGTCAGAGGGTCAGTACTGAGGGAGTGCGGCATTGTCAGAGGGTCAGTACTGAGGGAGTGCTGCACTGTCAGAGGGTCAGTGCTGAGGGAGTGCTGCACTGTCAGAGGGTCAGTACTGAGGGAGTGCTGCATTGTCAGAGGGTCAGTACTGAGGGAGCGCTGCACTGTCAGAGGGTCAGTACTGAGGGAGTGCTGCATTGTCAGAGGGTCAGTACTGAGAGAGTGCTGCACTGTCAGAGGGTCAGTACTGAGGGAGTGCTGCACTGCCAGAGGGTCAGTATTGAGAGGGTGCTGCACTGTCAGAGGGTCAGTACTGAGGGAGTGCTGCCCTGTCAGAGGGTCAGTACTGAGGGAGTGCTGCACTGTCAGAGAATCAGTACTGAGGGAGTGCTGCGCTGTCAGAGGGTCAGTACTGAGGGAGTGCCCCACTGTCAGAGGGTCAGTACTGAGGGAGTGCCCCACTGTCAGAGGGTCAGTACTGAGGGAGTGCGGCATTGTCAGAGGGTCAGTACTGAGGGAGTGCTGCACTGTCAGAGAGTCAGTACTGAGGGAGTGCTGCACTGTCAGAGGGTCAGTACTGAGGGACTGCTGCATTGTCAGAGGGTCAGTACTGAGGAAGTGTTGCACTGTCAGAGGGTCACAACTGAGGGAGGGCTGCACTGTCAGAGGGTCAGTACTGAGGAAGCGCCGCACTGTCAGAGGGTCAGTACTGAGGGAGTGCTGCATTGTCAGAGGGTCAGTACTGAGGGAGTGCCCCACTGTCAGAGGGTCAGTACTGAGGGAGGGCTGCACTGTCAGAGGGTCAGTACTGAGGGAGTGCCGCACTGTCAGAGGGTCAGTACTGCGGGAGCGCTGCATTGTCAGAGGGTCAGTACTGAGGGAGTGCTACACTGTCAGAGGGTCAGTACTGAGGGAGTGCCGCACTGTCAGGGGGTCAGTACTGAGGGAGGGCTGCACTATCAGAGGATCAGTACAGAGGGAGTGCCGCGCTGTCAGAGAGTCAGTACTGAGGGAGCGCTGCACTGTCAGAGGGTCAGTACTGAGGGAGTGCTGCATTGTCAGAGGGTCGGAACTGAGGGAGTGCTGCACTGTCAGAGGGTCAGTACTGAGGAAGCGCTGCACTGTCAGGGGGTCAGTACTGAGGGAGTGCTGCACTGGCAGAGGGTCGGTACTGAGGGAGTGCTGCATTGTCAGAGGGTCGGTACTGAGGGAGTGCTGCACTGTCAGAGGGTCAGTACTGAGGGAGCGCTGCACTGTCAGGGGGTCAGTACTGAGGGAGTGCTGCATTGTCAGAGGGTCAGTACTGAGGGAGTGCTGCACTGTCAGAGGGTCAGTACTGAGGGAGTGCTGCACTGTCAGAAGGTCAGTACTGAGGGAGCGCTGCACTGTCAAGGGGTCAGTACTGAGGGAGTGCTGCACTGTCAGAGGGTCAGTACTGAGGGAGTGCTGCACTGTCAGAGGGTCAGTACTGAGGGAGCGCTGCACTGTCAGGGGTCAATACTGAGGGAGCACTGCACTGACAGAGGGTCAGTACTGAGGGAGTGCTGCGCTGTCAGGGGGTCAGTACTGAGGGAGCGCTGCATTGTCAGAGGGTCAGTACGGTTGAGTGCTGCACTGTCAGCGGATCAGTACTGAGGGAGTGCTGCACTGTCAGAGGGTCAGTACTGAGGGAGTGCTGCACTGTCAGAGGGTCAGTACTGAGGGAGTGCTGCACTGTCAGAGGGTCAGTATTGAGGGAGCACTGCACTGTCAGAGGGTCAGTACTGAGGGAGTGCTGCATTGTCAGAGGGTCAGTACTGAGGGAGTGCTGCACTGTCAGAGGGTCAGTACTGAGGGAGTGCTGCACTGTCAGAGAATCAGTACTGAGGGAGCCCTGCACTGTCAGAAGATCAGTACTGAGGGAGCACTGCGCTGTCAGAGGGTCGGTACTGAGGGAGTGCTGCACTGTCAGAGGGTCAGTACTGAGAGAGTGCTGCACTGTCAGAGGGTCGGTACTGAGGGAGTGCTGCACTGCCAGAGGGTCAGTATTGACAGGGTGCTGCACTGTCAGAGGGTCAGTACTGAGGGAGTGCTGCACTGTCAGAGGGTCAGTACTGAGGGAGTGCTGCACTGTCAGAGGGTCAGTACTGAGGGAGTGCCCCACTGTCAGAGGGTCAGTACTGAGGGAGTGCCGCACTGTCAGAGGGTCAGTACTGAGGGAGCGCCCCACTGTCAGAGGGTCAGTACTGAGGGAGTGCCCCACTGTCAGAGGGTCAGTACTGAGGGAGTGCGGCATTGTCAGAGGGTCAGTACTGAGGGAGCGCTGCACTGTCAGGGGGTCAGTACTGAGGGAGTGCTGCGTTGTCAGAGGGTCGGTACTGAGGGAGTGCTGCACTGTCAGAGGGTCAGTACTGAGGGAGCGCTGCACTGTCAGGGGGTCAGTACTGAGGGAGTGCTGCACTGTCAGAGGGTCAGTACTGAGGGAGTCCTGCACTGTCAGAGGGTCAGTACTGAGGGAGCGCTGCACTGTCAGGGGTCAATACTGAGGGAGCGCTGCACTGTCAGAGGGTCAGTACTGAGGGAGTGCTGCATTGTCAGAGGGTCAGTACTGAGGGAGTGCTGCACTGTCAGAGGGTCAGTACTGAGGGAGTGCTGCAATGTCAGAGAATCAGTACTGAGGGAGCCCTGCACTGTCAGAAGATCAGTACTGAGGGAGCACTGCACTGTCAGAGGGTCGGTACTGAGGGAGTGCTGCACTGTCAGAGGGTCAGAACTGAGGGAGCGCTGCACTGTCAGAGGGTCAGTACTGAGGGAATGCAGCACATTCAGAGGGTCAGTACTGAGGGAGCGCCGCACTGTGAGAGGGTCAGTACTGAGGGAGTGCCGCACTGTCAGAGGGTCAGTACTGAGGGAGCGCCGCACTGTGAGAGGGTCAGTACTGAGAGATCGCCGCACTGTCAGAGGGTCAGTACTGAGGGAGTGCTGCACTGTCAGAGGGTCAGTACTGAGGGAGCGCTGCACTGTCAGAGGGTGAGTACTGAGGGAGTGCTGCACTGTGAGAGGGTCAGTACTGAGGGAGTGCTGCACTGTCAGAGGGTCAGTACTGAGGGAGTGCTGCACTGTCAGAGGGTCAGTACTGAGGGACTACTGCACTGTCAGAGGGTCAGTACTGAGGGAGTGCCGCACTGTCAGAGGGTCAGTACTGAGGGAGTGCTGCCCTGTCAGAGGGTCAGTACTGAGGGAGTGCTGCACTGTCAGAGAGTCAGTACTGAGGGAGTGCTGCACTGTCAGAGGGTCAGTACTGAGGGACTACTGCACTGTCAGAGGGTCAGTACTGAGGGAGTGCCGCACTGTCAGAGGGTCAGTACTGAGGGAGTGCCGCACTGTCAGAGGGTCAGTACTGAGGGAGTGCTGCACTGTCAGAGGGTCAGTACTGAGGGAGTGCTGCACTGTCAGAGGGTCAGTACTGAGGGAGTGCCGCACTGTCAGAGGGTCAGTACTGAGGGAGTGCTGCACTGTCAGAGGGTCAGTACTGAGGGAGTGCTGCACTGTCAGAGGGTCAGTACTGAGGGAGTGCTGCACTGTCAGAGGGTCAGTACTGAGGGAGCGCTGCTCTGTCAGAGGGTCAGTACTGAGGGAGTGCTGCACTGTCAGAGGGTCAGTACTGAGGGAGTGCTGCACTGTCAGAGGGTCAGTACTGAGGGAGCACTGCACTGTCAGAGGGTCAGTACTGAGGGAGTGCTGCAATGTTTGAGACACCGGGCAGAATTTTCCGTTTCTGAGGCTATGTGTTGATGCCAATGCAGAATTTGTGAATTTCACGATAGTGAAGCTGGCACTGAACCTGGATCGATTCAGCGACAGTGGAGGGGGTAGCACCGGTACCACGTGGAACACAATCGCTTCCAATGACAAATGGTGCAGTATTCGCTGGGTCTGTGATTGACACGCAGGAGGCTGTCAAGCTGCAGCCGCACATACACATTACACTCCCCACACACACTCATCCCAGCCAACAGGGTGGCACTGGTTCTGCTGGAGCGTGCCCATACAGCTGAGGGGTCGGCGCTGGCCAGAGGGCACCTAGTGGGGTGGGCTGGCTGAGACACCGATACGACCTGTGGCCCGAAGTTCGCAGTGGGCGGTTAGCGGCGTGCGCAGCTCCATGGCTGCCTTTCCGTTCACCCTAGCCCCATAGCCCACCTCCTGGCCACCCCCCGCAACTCCCCGGGCCCCCGGCCAGCGGTACAACTGTCAGCAAACTATGGTGATTATGGACACTTTCTGTACCCCCTCCCTCTCCCCCAGCAGCCGTGGTGCCGGATTCCCGGTGAACCACGCCGTCGGGAACTCGGCCCATCGGATACGGAGCATCGCGTAGACCCCGGAGAATACTGGGTCAGGCGCGCAATGATATGCAAACAGTGCAGTGCCTACTGCATCCCAGAACGCCTTGACACCGCTGTCGCGGTAACGGAGAATAGCAATTTGACTATTGGGGTCCGCCGCGATTTTACCGTCCGAACCAATTCTCCGCCCAATCGCATTTCACGATTTCTGTGTCAGCCAACGGAGAATCCCACCCACCATCTTCCACCAACTGCCCACTCAGGTGGATGTGAAATATCGTGGGGTGGCATGAAAGCACAGTGGTTAGCACAGTTGCTTCACAGCTCCAGGGTCCCAGGTTCGATTCCTCGCTGGGTCACTGTCTGTGCGGAGTCTGCACATTCTCCCCGTGTCTGCGTGGGTTTCCTCCGGGTGCTCCGGTTTCCTCCCACAGTCCAAAGATGTGCAGGTTAGGTGGATTGGGCATTCAAAATTGCCCTTAGTGTCCAAAAAAGGTTAGGTGGGGTTACTGGGTTACGGGGATAGACGGGATGGGGCAGTCGTGGGGCTGAAGTGGGGTGCTCTTTCCAAGGGCTGGTGCAGACTCGATGGGCTGAATGGCCTCCTTCTGCACTGTAAATTCTATGATAATTCTGTAATCCTGTGGCACTATTGGAAGAAGGAGCAAGGGCTTTGATAAAGACTCACCCAGACTCGAAACGTTAGCTCCCTTGTAATTTGTTTTTATTTTATTTTATTTTTAAAAAAAATTTAGAGTTCCCAACTCATTTTTCCCAATGAAGGGGCAATTTAGCATGGCCAATCCACCTACCCCACACATCTTTGGGTTGTGGGGGTGAAACCCATACTGACACGGGGAGAATGTGCAAACTCCACACGGACAGTGACCCAGAGCCAGGATCGAACCTGGGACCTCAGCGCCGTGAGGCAGCTGTGCTAACCCACTGTGCTGCTGCGCTGCCCCGTAATTTGCTTTAATATTAGCAAGGGGAGTTCTCATTGGCGTCCCGACTAATATTTATCCCTCAACCAAATGTCACAACAAACAATATCCGGTCATAATCTCATTGCTGTTTGTGGGAACATGTGCAAATTCACTGCCACAATTCCTATATTACAACATTGACTGTGCTTAAAAATACTTCATAGTAAAGCAATTTCAAACCCTGAGATTATAAATGGTGTTATATAAATGTAAGTCTTTCTATCTGACTCAAAATATAATCTAACCTTCAGAGCCCGGAACACCTGCGCTCATTCTGTGAAGTGAACTCAGTTCATTAAGAAAAGTGCCTATTAAAAAGTATTTTTTGAACTCCCACTAATTTCCTTGTCTCTTGTGGTGTAACACCATTGCAAAGCCCCAGGCAAGCACCCGTTCATTTGCATATACATTAATATTTTGCATTTTATTAATTGGTCATGTGAACCACTGTGTTTCTTATGAATGTTAATGTATTTCAGAGACGCATAAAATTATGACTGAAAGTTTTTAAAATAAGCTTGTTTTTGGAGGAGGGGACCCTGTCCATCGGTTGGGTGCTGGAGAGAGCCAGATGCAGGAGGCTATTTGGCCCATCGGCACTCATTGAGCTGTAAAGAAAATACCTCGGCCTGGATTCTCCGCTCTGGAGATTAAGTGCTGCCCCTGGTGTTGAATCGCAGGAACTGCGCGCTCCAAGGGACATTCAGGCCATGCAAATGAGACCACACACTGCCCACGTGCAGCCCAACCGATTCCCGGCCCCGCTGGCATCCGATTCGCTGGGGTCGGGAATCGCGTTAATAGCCTGACAAGCCTTAAGCGCTCCACTCACCCCAGACTGTCATTCCAGCCAAGGAGATGGCTGCAACGGTTCCGGGGGTCGGAGATCGACCAAACGCTGGACCCCATTGAGGAGAGGAGGGACAGCCTCTTCCCCAGGATGTGGGGGGGGGGGGGAGGGGAGACTCAAGCCCACCATTCTGAACCACGCCCGGGATGAGGTGGCAGAGGGTGTCAGTGCTGCCCGCCTCACCCAGCAGGAGGACCGGCACGCAATGCCGTCAGGTGAATGACCTCCTTCGAACGCCAAAGAAGTGAGAGGCCAATGCAACGCAGAAGTCCCTACAGCAAGTGAGTCATCCCTCTCCCACAGGCTAGTCCTTCCCAAGATCGCCCCAAATCGTTTGTCTTGCAGCAGCACCATGAGAGGAGGCCGGGCCATCCGGGGTCACTGACCCCGTATCCAGAGCCTCAGAACATCCCGGAGCAACACTCCGGAGAAGACACCAATATATCGGCACAGCTTTCACGTGCACCAGCCACCATCCCAGAGACTACCGGTGGGTAACACCAGCGAGCAGGCTCCTGGGTCACCCTCTGGTGAGTATCACATCAAATGGAGGCAGGGGCACCTGAGGGAGCAGACGGTCAGAAGGCTGCCTGTTCCCAGGGAACAGTTGTCACCCAGACGGATGTTGCGTCCTGGAAAAGATGATCCCATCACTGGTGCGGATGCAGAAACAGAGCCAGGATTTACAGGAGGGGGTGTCAGCGCCTGCAAGTCCAGCTGGAAGAGTCCAATTGCCTTCAGGCACAGGAGATGGTGCCGGCAATCTGTGGCACCCTGCCCAACACTGAGGGTGGCGGCCACAGTGGAAAGCCTGGGACAAGATGTCAAGGCCATTGAAGGTGTCCAGCGAAGGTTCAACAGACTACTTCCTGGGATGGTAAGGCTGACATATGAAGAAAGACTGGATCAACTGGGCTTGTCCTCACTGGAGTTTAGAACAATGAGAGGGGGATCTCATAGAAACATAGAAAATCCTGATGGGACTGGACAGGCTAGATGCAGAAAGAATGTTCCTGATACTGGGGGCGTGCAGATTAGGGGTCACAGCCTAACAATAAGGGGTCAGCCATTCAGGACTGAGATGAGGAAGAACTTCTTCTCTCAGAGAGTTGTGAACTTATGGAATTCTCTACCACAGAAAGCTGTTGGGCCAGTTTGTTGGATATATTCAAGAGGGAGCTGGACGTGTCCCTTGTGGCTAATGGGGTCAAGGGGTATGGAGAGAAAGCGGGCAGTGAGGCAGTGATGTACATGGCTCACTCACTGACGGACAGGACCCAGTCTCAGTACTACGCCATGAACAGAACATAAGAACTAGGAGCAGGAGTAGGCCATCTGGCCCCTCGAGCCTGCTCTGCCATTCAATGAGATCATGGCTGATCATTTGTGGACTCAGCTCCACTTTCCGGCCCGAACACCATAACTTTTAATCCCCTTTATTCCTCAAAAAACTATCTATCTCTATCTTAAAAACATTTAATGAAGGAGCCTCAACTGCTTCACTGGGCAAGGAATTCCATAGATTCACAACCCTTTGGGTGAAGAAGTTCCTCCTAAACTCAGTCCTAAATCTACTTCCCCTTATTTTGAGGCTATGCCCCCTAGTTCTGCTTTCACCCAGCAGTGGAAACAACCTACCCGCATCTATCCTATCTATTCCCTTCATAATTTTATATGTTTCCATAAGATCCCCCCTCATCCTTCTAAATTCCAATGAGTACAGTCCCAGTCTACTCAACCTCTCCTCATAATCCAACCCCTTCAGCTCTGGGATTAACCTCGTGAATCTCCTCCTGCAAACCCTCCAGTGCCAGTACGTCCTTTCTCAGGTAAGGAGACCAAAACTGAACACAATGCTCCAGGTGTTGCCTCATTAACACCTTATACAATTGCAGCATAACCTCCCTAGTCTTAAACTCCATCCCTCTAGCAATGAAGGACAAAATTTCATTTGCCTTCTTAATCACCTGTTGCACCTGCAAACCAACTTTTTGCGACTCATGCACTAGCACACCCAGGCCTCTCTGCACAGCAGCATGTTTTAATATTTTATCATTTAAATAATCTATTTTGCTGTTATTCCTACCAAAATGGATAACCTCACATTTGTCAACATTGTGTTCCATTTGCCAGACCCTAACCCATTCACTTAACCTATCCAAATCCCTCTGCCAACTTCCGGTATCCCTTGCACTTTTTGCTTGAAAAACCACCAGCGCGATTCTCCACTGCCCACGACGGGTCGGAGAATAGTGGGAGGGCCTTCCCGACAATTTTCATGCCCTCCCGCTATTCTCCCCCCCCCCCACGGCCGCCCGACGACACGAATCGCTGTTCGCCGTTTTTTACGGCGAACAGCGATTCTCCCCTAGCCGATGGGCCGAGTTCCCAGGCCTTTACAGCCCTTTTCACTAACGCGATCACACCTGCTCTCACCGTTCGTGAAAACGGCCGCAAAGTGATGTCCCGGACAACCATGGCACCAATTGGCACGGCCGCACCACGGCCAGTTTCACGGCAGCCTTTACGACTCGCCGCATTCGCGGAGAATCGTGCCCCCTATGGCCGAGGGCATCGGGACCATGGTTCAGATGAGGGTGGGCCTCCAAGACTGGCAGTGCCAGGCGACAGCCACGTCTTCCGTGTTCACTCCATGTAGTAGCCTAGGGCCAGCGAGCGCCCCGAGTGGGAAGTGGCCAAGGAGAGATGCTAGAACCCCTCAGTCCTTCCAAAATCCCCCACCTGACACTGGCGAATCTGATGAGCAGCGGGCGGAGCAGGCTGACACATTGTCACCTGTGGAACCTGGATGTTGGGTGCCCATTACACATGAATATCCCGCATGGTTATGCCCTCACCGGAAGGTGGCAGGGGATGGGGCAGCCGTGCGCGCCCGCCTTGTATGACAGCATTCCCAGTGAGTGAGCCCTAATCGTTCACAATCTCCCACCAAATCCTCCCCACCACCCACCCCTACCCTCTGCAACATTTATGGGCTCATGAGAAGGAATCACCAGCACACATACAGGAATCACCCGGGCAGGCAATGGTATGTTATCTTAAATACTAGAGTCTGACTTAGTCAGACATGAGGGGCAGCTGAGCTCATGTCACAGCGAATCGTCATCATCCTGCGTCCCGTGGACAAGACCCTCTGATACTGCCAACGCCCTGCAGTGATGCTGGTTGGACCCTGGGGAGGGGGAGCTGTGGTAGCGGGGCGGAATGAAGGCCAGGGGGGAGTGAAGGACTGAAGGAAAGGGAACGGGTGGAAGGATTAAGGAGAGGGAAGGAGCGAGGCACAAGGGAAGATAGAATCTGTGTGGGGTGAGGAAGGGTTTGGAGTAATGGAGGGGGAAAGAGGTGGGTGACGGTGCCAGTGGCCAGGCCTCCTAGTTGGTAAATCGGGGGGGTGATGAGGTTGTCCTGTGTGTGCAGCGGCCCTGGATCACATGTTGGGCAGCCTGCCATGCCAGCTCAAGCTCCACGCCCAGATCTTCCTGGACACCATCATCGTCCTCCTCATCAGATGCGGCTTGCCGTTCATCCACCGCCGCCATCTTGTTGCCCTGTTGCTGCGTAATGTTATGAAGGACGCAGCAGGCCGCCACGGTGCTCGATAAATACTGTTGTTGAATTGATGTTTTTCTCCACAACAGCAGCATCCGTCTGCTTCATTAGCATCTCATTGTGCTTTTGAAAGGGTTGGTTCTCCTCTTCCACCCGCTCCAGATGGCTGAGGTCAATGCTACGATTGGCAAACTTCTCATTGCATAGTTTTCTTAGTGCATCATATTCTTTCCTTAAACCTTCTCATCTGTCCATGACAGTATCATATAGTTTATTTAGAATCTCGGGTGAGCCATTTTCCCTCATAACCTGGCACGGTGCCAGCAGCGGGTAACATTTACTCCCTCCCCATCAACCCAGCTATTTGATCAAATAATTCCAAGATTTTCCTTTCACTCGGTTGTCCAGCGTTTCAAGGAGGACGAATTTTCAGGCATCCATCTTAAATCTGACACCTGTCGATTTGAACCTTCCGCTTGCCCCCAGCTTAACTTGAAGTTGTGCTTCAGATAATCGTTGAACCGTTCCCTGTTTTATTTCCCTCTGCAATGGCCCCTCTCAATTACCTCCCTTCAATTACCTCCCTGAGCTTCTCCGCTCCTCTCCCCACTCCTCCAAGACTGAACGTCAGCCGTGTGACTCGCCTCTGTACGGGTTGTGAGTGACTCCCTCCCACCTTGGTGGCCAGGGCTGGCCACATTGTCCAGTGCCTGGTCTGAATCAAGCCCCGTGCAGTGTGAGCTTATGGAGTTGGTGCTGCATTGCACATGCCCTGAAACCCAGTGAGCTATTTATAACTCAGATCTAATAATGTTGCCAAGCGACCTTGGCCACTGCCAATGATACTGCGTTAAAGTGAAAGCAAAGGTAGTGTAAATATTTTAACTGACCTGGAAATGGTGGGTTTGTAAGACACTGCCCTCAAGAAATCTGTAACCTTCTGCCTCTTCCTGTTATTTTCTGTGTCACATCACTACATGTTGATAATTACTGTAAACTGCAGTGTATAATACACAGCACCAAATTGGCAGGATATCAAAACTTATCTACCAGATATCATCGCCCTCTTGTTCTCTCAAAAACGATGTCTACTGTACACAGTGTTCACATCACCCGTGTCCTCACCTTCCCGATCTCTAATCTATAACCTCCGCAGCCCCAACAAGATTCTGTGGGCGTGATTCAATGGCCTCGTCATGACAGAGGCCGCGGTGGGGTCGCTGAGGTGTAACTTCCTCCAGAGCCTACATCTCTCACTATCTCTGTAGCCTCCTCCAGCCCCTATAACCAGGGCCGGCTCAAGGTACCGGCAACTCGGGCAGTCGCCCGGAGCGCCATGTGCTAGGGGGCGCCGCGTAAAAGACTCGGGTCCCGCGCATGCGCAGTTGGGCCGGTGCCAACCAGCGCATGCGCGGTGGCCGCCCTCCCTCAGGCCGCCCCGCACAAACATGGCGGATGGATCCAGGCTCGCCGGTGGTCCCTCCGGCCCCCCCCCCTCGGGCCCCCTCTGGCCCCCCCCTCGGGCCCCCTCCACCCCCCCCTTCCGGCCCCCCCTCAGGCCCCCTGCCCCCCCCCCCCCCCCCCCCCCCCCCCCCCCGAGGGGCGCCGAAGTTCAGCTTGCCCGGGGCGCCAGCAACCCTAGGGCCGGCGCTGCCTATAACCCTCCCTATCTCTGTAACTTGATCTAGCCTGTATAATCCTCCTTACCTCCGTAAACTCCTCTAGGTCCGACAACCCTCAATATCAAGGTAAACTACTCCAGACTCTATAATCCTCACCACCTCTGTAACCTCCTCCAGATGCTGTAAAATACCCTATCTCTAACCTGTAACCTCCTCAAGCCCCTATAACTCCCATTATCTTGTAATGCCCTCTATGCACCTACAGCCACCCCTATCTCTGTAACCTCCTCCAGGCCCTACAAACCTCCCCATCTCTGTAACCTCCTCCAGTCCCTACAACCTTTCATTTCTCTGTAACCTCTCCAGCCCCACAACCCATTATATCTTTGAAACCACGGCGCTGATGTCCCAGGTTCGATCCTGGCTCTGGGTCACTGTCCGTGTGGAGTTTGCACATTCTCCCCGTGTCTGCGTGGGTTTCGCCCCCACAACTCAAAAAAAAAAATGTGCAAAGTAGGTGGATTGGCCACGCTAAATTGCCCCTTAATTGGAAAAAATAATTGGATAATCTAAATTTATAATAAAAAAAATATATATATCTTTGAAACCTCCTCCAGCCCCTACAACCATCCCTAGCTCTGTAACCACCTCCAGCCCCTACAACCCTCCCTTTCTCTGTAACCTCTTCCAGCCCCTACAACACGGGGCAGCACGGTAGCATTGTGGCTAGCACAATCACTTCACAGCTCCAGGGTCCTAGGTTCGATTCCGGCTTGGGTCACTGTCTGTGTGGAGTCTGCACATGCTCCCCGTGTGTGCGTGGGTTTCCTCCGGGTGCTCCGGTTTTCTCCCACAGTCCAAAGATGTGCAGGTTAGGTGGAATGGCCATGGTAAATTGCCCTTAGTGTCCAAAATTGCCCTTAGTGTTGGGTGGGGATAGGGTGGAGGTGTTAACCTTGGGTAGGGTGCTCTTTCCAGGAGCCGGTGCAGACTCGATGGGCCGAATGGCCTCCTTCTGTACTGTAAATTCTATGATCTATGAACCTCCCTATCTCTGTAAACTCCTCCAGCCCCTACAACCCTTCATATCTTTGTAACCTCCTCCAGACCCTACAATGCTTCATATTGCTGTAACCTCCAGGGCAGCACGGTGGCACAGTGGTTAACACTGCGGCCTCACGGCGCCGAGGTCCCAGGTTCGATCCCAGCTCTGGGTCACTGTGTGGAATTTGCACATTCTCCCCATGTTTGCGTGGGTTTCGCCCCACAGCCCAAAAGATGTGCAGGTAGGTGGATTGGCCACTCTAAATTGCCCCTTAATTGGAAAAAATGAATTGGATACTCGAAATTTATTTTTAGAAAATGTCTCTGTAACCTCCTCCAGTCCCTACAAACCTTAATTTCTCTTAATTCCTCCAGGCCCTACAGCCCTCCCTATCTCTGTAATCTGCTCCAGCCCTTACACCATCCTTATCTATGTAACCTTCTACAGCCTCTACAACCCTCACTATCTCTGTAACCTCCTCCAGCCCCTACAACCCTCCCTATCTCTGTAACCTTCTCCAGCCCCACAACTCTCACTATCTCTATAGCCCCCTCCAGCCGCTACAACCCTCCCTTTCTCTGAAACCTCCTCCAGCCCCCATAGCCCTCTTTATCTCTGTAACCTCCAACAACTTCTACAACCCTCCCTATTTCTGTAACCTCCTTCGGCCTCTGCAGCCATCCCTATCTCCATGATCTCCAGCAGCCCCTCCAAGATCTCTGTATTCCTCCAATCCTGAACCATTGCACATCCTTGATTTCCAGCCCTTGATCATTAAGACATTTGCCTTCAGCTGTATGGGTTCAAAGCTCAGAAATCCCCTCTCCAAATCTCTCGGCCTCTCTGCCTCGTCCTCCTTCTTTAGAGAAATTCCTTAAAAGCTACTTTTTGGCCCAATTGTTTACTAACCTCTCCGAATGCCTTCTTTGTTATCGCGGTGTAATATTTATCTTGTCAGCTCACACAGTTGTGAAGCACCTTGTTATGTTTATTACGCTCCAGGTGCTACACAAATGCAAGTTGTTGTTGCATCGACAGTCTGTACTTCCTCTGGGATTACTCGGGTCACACTCGGACCCCACATTGATACTTTCTCCACCATAACTTGCTTCCTTCGCCCTGTCAGGAAGACCACTGCCCTCCTGGTCAAAACAGACCACTCCCCGGGAGAAAAGCAGGAATGTCGGCACGGGAGTCAGCCATTCAGCCTCTTGAACCTGTTCTGCATTTCACTGAGATCACAGCTCACTTGTATCTTTACTTCCTTCGCTCCAAATCCCCAGTCAGGGTGCATGGTCAGTGAGAGGAGGCTTCGGCCTGAGTGAGACCAAGTGAGTAGGTTGGGTTCAAAGTGGGAATTCGGTGCAAAGGGGGGAAAGAGGTGCTTCAGGTCAGATTTACTGCAAGAATAGAGTGCTGAAAGTTGGATGATTAAGGGAGCTAGGGCAGGAAGGGAAAGAGGTGTGCTCTTTTGCTTCTTTCAGGGATCAAATTTGGGAAGATGTAGTGAACCAAAGAGTAGCGACAAGGCAAAGGAGAAAGGTATGATGGGAAATGAAAAACAGACTGTGACAGGAAGGGATTGTTGCCAATCGGCACCGGAGACGCCAATAATGTTGCTCTTTTTAATGAGTGGAATACTATCCCGCCAGTGTCACCAATAATGTTGCCAAGTTTGGGATATCTACTTTAATCAGATATTAATCTGACCGTTATTAATGAGGATATTGCTTTCAGAGTCGCCAAGTATCAGATGATACCAGCACAAGGTTTAACTGGATATCGATCAAAGACCCAACAACCAGTTAGTTAGTTCAAGTTCAATGATAGTTTATTTACACACAGGAATTACTTCGACATGCAACATGGAACACTACGAGCTAAAATACACCTAACACTACAACAACCTGTACTTAATTTCAGGCACCCGGCTTTATGCAGAGGAACAAGGCCTTTGTTCGGATCTTGTGTGGCTGGGTCTGGAGAAATGACTTGTTTCTGCTGGGCTCATCCATCTGGTAGCGATCGTTGGTCTTGAACTTGCTTCTGCTCGTGATGCTGCAATTGGTTTTAGGCGTAAGCCGGGCCAAAAGAGTGCCGGTGCGCCGGGGCCAAAAGAGACTGAACACATGGCAGTGTCTCTTTTTATCCTTTGGGGGTTCTGCGCTCTTTTGGGTGGTCCTTAGCTTTGGAGCCAATAATTCGGCAGGCTTCGATTACTGCCTTCGATTTTAGCCAATAAAGGGGCGGGTGTCTTGATGGCTGGGAGTGTCCTGAGCGGTTATTGACCTTGGCTGTTTGTGCTTCCTGGGTGAAGGGAGTGGCGCCGATGAGTCTGTATCTGTATCTGATACCTGAGTACAAGTCTTTTGTTCTGGGGAAATGGGCCATTAGAATGGGCTGGAACAAAACTGTGGCGTTAATAAGCTAAACGAGAACCTGCTGATCCCGATCTGGGGCAGGGACAGAGGTCGGCCACCTTTTATACAGAGCCTGAGGGGAGGAGCCACAGGCGGAGCCAGCAGAGACAACAAACAATATATACAATACAGTAACAGTGGTTTACCACAATGATCATAATGAATGGTGTAGCAGGCTCAAAGGGCCGAATGGCCTAGTCCCGGTCCCATAGGTCATTGCTGGCTATCAGTCAAACAGCATTTTTCTTGTCAGCGACATCTTTTAACAGTTGATCATTTTCCGCATGGATTTTGCTCCTGGAGATTAACATTTAACCCCCCCCCCCCCCCCCCCCCCCCCCCCACACACCCCCTGCCCCCACCCCTCCCGGAGGCTCCTGGACATTCTGGAGGGCTGGCAGCCTTTGATCCGGGACAAGCTAAAATCCACTTGCACAAAGCAAGAAGCAATGGGATGAAGGATGTGTGAAGCTGGTGGTGGTGGTGTGAGTGAGGGGGTTGTTAGCCAGGGCCTTGGGACAGTTACCAGCTCTTTTCAAACAACACCTCGGCACCTTTCCTTGTCTAGTTTGAACAACCAGAGGCAGCTTTGTTTTAACAGCTCGTC
The DNA here is from genome assembly GCF_902713615.1 of Scyliorhinus canicula. Lineage (NCBI taxonomy): Eukaryota > Metazoa > Chordata > Chondrichthyes > Carcharhiniformes > Scyliorhinidae > Scyliorhinus > Scyliorhinus canicula. The sequence continues at coordinate 126,926,845 of NC_052161.1, read as the reverse complement.
CAAGAAGCCAGCTCCTTCCAAACACTCTTCCAGCACTCGATGTCAACCTGGGTTGTGAGCTGCGATGTGTAACTGCCCTCCCTTTGAATCAGACGATCTGGCAGCTTGGTATTACACCCTGGGTCATTCATTATGCTAATAAAATTCAGGCTGTAAACAAAAGTGAGAACAAATTTGCAGCCGAAGGCAATTTGGGGATCCATTGATTTGTTTTTGCTACCAGTTACATCTTGTGCTCTGCAGATATCAGCTTATTACTGACTTATTTTACATTGTTTCCATTTGCCTCCATCTACTGCACATATTCAAGTGATCATTAACTCCAGCATCTGCACAAGATAGCATCCTCTGTTAGTGGGGAATGACTGCAATTTTCCATTGTCAGAATTGATTTGCCTTATTGGATGGCGTCTGGAGCCCAATTTTTGGTTTTATCGATGGGAAAGCAGATTGTCCCGTTGATGCTACTGTCCTAGATTCACCCTCTCCTTGTCTGCTTCTATCTGCTTTGCTCTCCCGCTTTATCTCCCCTCTCTGGCACATTATTCCCATCCCCTGCCTCTGTCTCTCTCTCTCTGTCTGTCACTTTCTCTCTCTGCGGGTGCGTGCGAGTTGATGTGTCTCATTGCCAGTCTCACTTTCTCTTTGTCTCCATCTACCTCTTTGTCCCTGCCCACCTCCATTTCACTCTTACTCCAGTGTAGTACCGAGGGAGTGCTGAACTGCCGGGGGCGCCGTCTTCCAGTGGGTGTAAAAGATCCCATGGCACTATTTAGAAAAAGAGAAGGAAAGGTATCCTCGTTAATATATATCCTTCAACCAACACCACTAAAATCGGATTGTCTGGTCGTTATCACGTTGCTACTTGCGGTATCTTGCGTGCAAATTACCTGCCACGCTTACATATTGCAACAGTGGCTACATCTCGAACTTCATTGGCAGTCGAGCACTTTGTATCGCCCAGTGGCCATGATGCTGTGGGCATTTCTCATCCTGCCCCTGTCTGTCCACCTCTCTCTATCTCTTTCTGCCAGTCCCTCATTGACTGTCCAACTTTCTCTCTTACTGTAACCCTCTTGCCCATTCTCTCTGTCCACTCTCTCTTTCCTCGTCACTCTGTTCCTTCTCCCTGAATGCCAATCTCTGTCCACCGTTCTCTTTTCCTCGCTCTCCCTTTTTCTTTTGCTCTCTTTGTTTTCCATTGCCTGCTTCCTTTGTAATCCTTTCTTGTCCGGGGCAGGTCGTGGATCCGACCCCCGTGCGACAGAATGTGCCACTCCTACATTGCAAATCTGGCAAGTAGAGGAGGCCCGAGGGAGGTTGATAATGATGTCATTGTTCTAATGAATGTGAAACTTGGCTGAAGAACCTCTGTGAGGAGGAGCCTAGTCAGTCTATATCATAGAATTTACAGTGCAGAAGGAGGCCATTCGGCCCATCGAGTCTGCACCGGATCCTGGAAAGAGCACCCTACCCAAGGTTAACACCTCCACCCTATCCCCATAACCCAGTAACCCCACCCAACACTAAGGGCAATTTTGGACACTAAGGGCAATTTACCATGGCCAATCCACCTAACCTGCACATCTTTGGACTGTGGGAGGAAACCAGAGCACCCAGAGGAAACCCACGCACACACGGGGAGGATGTGCAGACTCCGCACAGACAGTGACCCAAGCCGGAATCGAACCTGGGACCCTGGAGCTGTTAAGCGATTGTGCTATCCACAATGCTACCGTGCTGCCCCGTCAACACCTCCCTGCGAGCTGTGAGCCAAAGTTATGGATTTGGCAAAGGCCCACATCCTATCATAGCCCGTGAATCATATCCTATGGTTGTTAACAAGCCAAGCTTTCTGTGTGAGTGAACCATTCCAGTGTGTTCAAACCAACGGATGACAGCAGCATCACAGCTGGTTTAAGCCATTCACTCCCCTCTTAAAGGTGGAGTCCACTGCAATAGGAGAAGAGCTTCCATGGTACCTTGTGACCCACCCCTCCACCGCTCACCCACTTTTTAAACAAAAAATGAAATGCTCCCGCCCATCCTCCCCTCTACTGGCCTCTGCTGGGGGAAAGGAATGTGCTGGTCAGTTGACTATTCACCTGAATGGGCTTCGTACCAATGTCCAGTGAAGGAAAGAAAGGATTTACGCTTGGAAAGCACCTTTTATGACTTCAGCACTTTCCGCCCAATGTATATGTGGGAGGTGTAGCCAGCTTTGTCGTGTAGGAGGCGCAGCTGCCAATTTTTACACAGCAAGATCCCACAACCCACAAACAGCAATGTTCTCACGGATCAGCTTACCGTGATGTTGGCAGATGGACAAATACAGGTAGGGACACCGAGGAGACCTCCCACGCCCATCATTAAGATAGTCGCGGGGGAATTATTTTTTTAAATTTTAGAGTACCCAATTCATTTTTCCCAATTAAAGGGCAATTTAGCGTGGCCAATCCACCTAACCTGCACATCTTTGGGTTGTGGAGGCGAAACCCACACAGACACGGGGAGAATGTGCAAACTCCACACGGGCAGTGACCCAGAGCCGGGATCGAACCCGGGACCTCGGCACCGTGATGCAGCAGTGCTAACCACTGCACCACCGTGCTGTCCTGTGGGGGAATTTTTTAACACTGACCTGAGAGGTTAGACAGAGTCTCAGATTAACGTCACATCTGAAAGATGCACCTCCAATTACGAAGAACTGCACTGGAGGGTCTGCTTGGACTTTGTGCTCAATTTTGTGAGTGGGATTCGAACCCACAGCCTTCTGGTTTGCTCACTGACTGCCTGGAGCTGATGATCAAGGAATCTACTGCTTTAGGCAATGTGGATAAGGGGCAATAGTTAGGAGCAGTATGATTGGTGTGTGACCCTTGGGTATAATCCCTAATCCTACTCAGTGTCTGGTGCCTCTGGTTGTAAATGGGGGGTGGGGGCGGGGGGGGGGGGGGGGGCTGTGTAGGTATTGGCTGAGAACAGGATTGGTGTCAGTCCAAGGCCCTTCCCCACCAGCTCCGCACTCAACTAACCTGACAACACTCAGGATCCAGGCTCGCAACTCGTTGGGGCATCGGGAGAACAGTCCCCGTGGAACTTGCTGCAACCTATGGGTGAGTTGGGTGCTCAATTGAAGGTGAGGAAAAATCAGGCAGGACTGGTGAAGCATCCCTGGAAATGTAACCGCACCAAAAGGAAGCTTTTGTGAGCTCGTGTACATTTGGCAGAACCTTTTATTTATTTGATGCTTAAATACTGGCCTGGGCCCATATCCACCCCTCACTCAACATGACTAAAACAGGCCATCTACCCATGGGGAGCACGCTAGCACAGTGGTTAGCACTGTTGCTCCAAAGCGCCAGGGCCCCAGGTTCGATTCCCAGCTTGGATTACTTGAAGTCTGCACGTTCTCCCCGTGTCTGCGTGGGTTTCCTCCGGGCGCTCCGGTTTCCTCCCACAAGTCCCGAAAGACGTGCTGTTAGGTGAATTGGACATTCTGAATTCTCCCTCTGTGTACCTGAACAGTCGTCGGAATGTGGCGACTCGGGGATTTTGACAATAACTTCATTGCAGTGTTAATGGAAGCCTACTTGTGACAATAAAGATTATTACTATCATTATAATCACACTGCTGTTTGTGGGAGCTTGCTGTGCACAAAGGTGCTGCCACACTTCCTACAGGATAACAATTACACTGTTGAAACGTATGTCGGGATGTCCTCATGTCATACAAGATGCTATATAAATGCAAGTCATTGTTTCTTTGACATTTCACAAAGATTTTTTAAACGTGTCCTGTAATTTCCTTTCGGGCATTTTGAGTCCTGTGAGGAACGAGAGAATAATTCAGAATCTAAGAATGTCGTAACGGGAGATTCCTTTCCCTTGTTGCTAGGAGGCAGACACGGATGAGAACCAAGGGACGTTGGACTTTGAGGAGTTCTGTGCGTTTTACAAGATGATGTCCACACGGCGGGACCTCTATCTTCTGATGCTGATGTACAGTAACCACAAGGACCAATTGGACACGGACGACCTGAAGAGATTTTTGGAGGTGGAACAAAAGGTGAGCAGTTTGAGTCAGAGTCAGTTCGAAGCACAGTGATGTCTTCCTAATGTAGACTCCCAGTCAAGACTCCAATTGGGCAGAGGGCATGTCGCTGGCCCATCAGAAACATGTTTTGAACTGTTAATGGCTTGCGGGTATCTGTCTACCATTATCGATTAACAAGAGCACAGTGTTGGGGGGCAGAACAGGAAGATTTCCTGCTCGATTCTCAGTCCGTCCTGAGCTAATTGAGGCAGCAGACAGGGTTTTAATTAACGGACAGAGGTTTGAGACGGGTAACGTGGGGCAAGAGAAAAGGGCAGCCTGTTTTATTTTTATATAAGGTATCTAAACTCATGGTGGGTAGGTGACGGATATCGGTGAGATGTGGGATTCAGATATATTGGTGTCAAGAGGTATGAGGAGAGTGTGAGAGTATTATGTTGAGATAGGGGAATCAGCCATGATCAAATTGAATGGCAGAGCAGGCTCAAAGGGCCAAAGGACCGACTCCTATTCCTACGTTCTAGCTTTCTAAGGTGGGAATTCAGATATATTGGTGAGGTGGTGGCTGGGTTGCATTGAGAGACACGGGTGAGATGGTAGGTGCATAGGTCTGGTGGCACAGTGCCCCTAGCTCTGAACCAGAGCCGCTTCAGGACCATGGGTCATAACCTGGCCAAACAGGTTAATTATCAACCCGTAAATTTCTTCCAATGCGCCTGTGACAGACAGTGAGAGTGGAAAAGATCCTTGTCAGCCAGACAGTGTGGTGGCTGCAGCGTAACTGCCTCGCCCACATTCCCAGTGGAAAACATCGTCCTTGCATTGTGGGACTGCTGGAAAGACAGAGAGAGAGAGAGAGATTGGTTGGATTAAAGGATATTGGTGAGATGGTAGATAGGTTTGATTGAAAGAGGCAGCACGGTGGCCTAGTGGTTAGCATTGCTGCCTCACGGCGCCGAGGTCACAGTTTCAATCCCGGCTCTGGGTCACTGTCCGTGTGGAGTTTGCACGTTCTCCCCGTGTTTGTGTGGGTTTCACCCCCACAACCCAAAGATGTGCAGGTTAAGTGGATTGGCCATGCTAAATTGCCCCTTAATTGGAAAAAATGAATTGGGTACTCTAAACATTTTTTAAAAAAAGGTTTGATTGAAGGATATTGGTAAGATGGTAGATTGGTTTAACTGAGGTCTTGATAAAGAGGGGAATTGATAATGAAAGTTGAAGAAAGCTGGAGCTCCTGAATGAGCTGATCCCCATAGCGGTATATCAAAGGAGCTGATACTCATAGCGGTATATCAAAGGAGCTGATCCCCATAGCGGCATATCAAAGGAGCTGATCCCCATAGCGGCATATCAAAGGAGGGATGGGGTGACAACAGCATCTGTATTTTTCATGGAAACAATCACAGAAACAGGACACAACCAGAGAGAGAGAGAGAGTGACCAAAAGCTTGGCCAAAGGCAGGATTTTAATGGGGAAAGAGGTGGAATCATTGAATCATAGAATTTACAGTGCAGAAGGAGGCCATTCGGCCCATCGAGTCTGCACCGTCTCTTGGAAAGAGCACCCTACTTAACCCCACATCTCCACCCTATCCCCGTAATCTTGCAACCCCATCTAACCTAAGGTCAATTTATCATGGCCAATCCGCCTAACCTGTACGTCTTTGGACTGTGGGAGGAATCCGGAGCACCCGGAGGAAACCCACACAGACACGGGGAGAACGTGCAGACTCCACACAGGCAGTGACCCAAGCCGGGAATCGAACCTAGGACCCTGACGCTGTGAAGCCACAGTGCTAAGCACTATGCGACCGTGCTGCCCATGGAGAAGCAGAGTGGTGTTGGGTGGCAATTCAGTCGGGCCTTGAAATCGGAAGACACAGGCCTCAGTGGTGGTGAAGGGTTGTGACATGGGGAGAGGGTGTGGGAAAGAGAGTGCGCAAGAGATTGGATTTTAAAGGAGAAAGAAGTGTGGAGGAGTTATCTGGCTGGATGGATTCATGGAGAGAGGGAGCGAGAGACATATCGAGAAGCTTGACTGTGAGCTTGCAGTTTAGAAGGTTGATTTGGTAGGGGGAAGAAGAGTAAGGTTGGTGGACGAGTTTAACAATAACTTTGTTTAAACTTCAGCCTGTTGCAGACTGATGATAAGGCTTTAAATATAATGCCGGTCATTAATTTGCAATTTGTTTGCCATCTCAGAGCAATGTTCTGTGCCCAGTAAATAGATGAATGGTACAGTAGAAGTGGGACTCCCGAGACTGTTACACATGCTGAATATGCTGAGACAGGCATAGTCCTCCATGTTTATGGGCTGGCAATATTAAAAACAGACAGCTGTGTTTACTTTGTCTCTGCCCAATATTTCTGAAGGATAATGTAGCTAAGCTTATTTCCCAAGGTGTTAACATGATATAATAACAGCTTCACCCGCTGCCCGTATCATTACCAATTTGAACAGGTGAGCGAACAGCAAAATTTAGTCCTAAAATCTTGTCATATATTCGAATAAGCAATCCAAGCAACTTCATTCAATCTCACTTGCCCTTTGTTGCTCGATACTGCCTCTTGTGGGCTCTGCTGACAGTGCCCTGAGCTCTCATGAATTACAGTTCCCAATTATTTTTTTCCAATTCAGGAGCAATTTAGCGTGGTCAATCCACCTATCCTTGCACATCTTTGGGTTGTGGGGGTGAGACCCACACAGACACGGGGAGCATATGAAAACTCCACACCGACAGAGACCCAGGTCCTCAGTACCGCAGGCAGCAGTGCTAACCATTGCGCCGCCTTGCCCCCTATGTCCCATGAACTATAATTGTTCCCCATTTGCCTCCCTTCTGCCCTCTGCCTCAGGAGAGCCCCAGCCCTGCCCCGCATTTAACACCAACCCCAGAGACATTGAAAATTCAAACTATCTTCAAAGACTCAGCCCCCCCCCCTCCCCCTCCCCTACTGAGCGCCAAGACAGGCTTAGAGGGCCGAAGGGCCTGTTCCTGTGCTGCATTGTTCTTTGTTCTTTGACAGCAGGAGAAATCGCTTCGTGGCCTCCGATTGGATACACTGAGTGAGCATGACATCATAACATGCTGCATCCAATGGCGCACTTGATGTCTTTTCAGCGCTGTGATTGGATGGCAGATAAATCCGTCTGCAAACCCCAGACCATGGAACGGGCCAGTCACTTCAGTGAAACACCACACTAACTAGTTGAGTCCAGCCTGCATTCAGCAGGTTCAACGTATCTGCATTTCTTCTCACATCAGATAAATAATAGAGAGAGAAAGACCAGGGGTCAATACATTGTCCTACAGCTGGAGACACCTGAACAGGCTGTGATTCTGCCTCACTCCAGCTGCAGGCTCACAGACATTGACAGACGTTTAACACAGGTGTTGTGTACGGCAGCACGGTGGCCTAGTGGTTAGCCCAATCGCCTCACGGCGCTGAGGTCCCAGGTTCGATCCCGGCTCTGGGTCACTGTCCGTGTGGAGTTTGCACATTCTCCCCGTGTCTGCGTGGGTTTCGCCCCCACAACCCAAAAATGTGCAGAGTAGGTGGATTGGCCACGCTAAATTGCCCCTTAATTGGAAAAAATAATTGGCTAATCTAAATTTAAAAAAAAAAAAACACAGGTGTTGTGCTGTGATGCACGATCAATAACCACAGAAACGAAGGAGTAGTCCGAATCGAAGGCTTTAATCTACAAGATGTTTCCCCAGCAGCTTGAGTACAGAAAGAACGATGGCTGCTGGGAAACATGGGTTCTTATACTCCGCCTCAGGGGCGGAGCTACCTTCGTCTTGACCAATGAGAAAGCAACACTTGGGCCAATGGGCAGCGAGCCTTCTCCACCAATAGCAGCTAACACTCCCAAGTACCGTAGTACCTCTAGTCATACTACCACATGCTGTTAAGAAAAGAGCCCACGGGCGTGACTGGAAATTGACCCCCTCCCACCAGCTATAGCACGCAATGTTTAGGGTAAATGAAGATTATCATGATTTGGGAATGCCTGCAGACATGAACGAGAATCTACCTGCAGCTTTAACACTGCTGATTCAGCTGATCAAGCACACTTTTCGTGGAGCAGGATGTGAGCATTTCTCACACCTACTTTCCCCAAAGGTGCGAGGAGCCCTTGCTGGCAGAGACAGCACAGCAGGTACGAGGGAGAACGTGCACAGCTTCTCCAATGTGGAACTGCCCATCATCGAGCACCTTGACCCTCCTGGTGGCTCCTACAAGGTGGAGTCGAGCAGCGGTAATTCTGAAGTGAAGCCCGGAGAGAATGTCCAGAATAAATGTTGCCTGAACGTTGGTGAAGTCTCGATGAAAGGGTCCCAGAAAGTTTCCCGATGTGCTCTTGAAATCCTCTTCCCAGCTCCAGTAGCAATGAAAATAAAATGGGGACTATCTTTTTAAGCAACGTTTGAAATCGACATTAATGTTAATGCCCAAATAGCTGGTTCCTGTTGGGAGAAGGTGTTTGATGAAGCACTCTCCATCAGCACCCTCTGTGACGTTTCTAATTGAAGCGGCAATGAGCTGTTCAATGATCCACAGGATGACTCTTCCTGGTCTACGCTTCAGCTCCTATAAAACACAGATTTCCACCTGTGTGTCTGTTGTTGGTGCTATTCAGATCGAAGATGGCACAGGTTTAAGTCTTGCGCTCCCATCTCTCCCACACACTATCCCCCCCACCCCTGCATCACGGCAGCCACACCCCACCCCGTCCCACCCTCACACCAACCCCTGCCCTCACTCCTACAGACACTAGGGGCAGAATTGGGCGTTTTGGCTCGGGACCCTGACTAAGGGTCAAAGGGCAGCCTCGACACCGCACCGTGTTGGGAGCAAGTCACCAGACCTTGTTTTTCCCTGAATTACACGGTAGCACAGTGGTTAGCATTGTTGCTTTACAATGCCAGGGTCCCAGGTTAGATTCCCGGGTTGGGTCACTCTCTGTGTTGGGTATACACGTTCTCCCCGTGTCTGCGTGGGTTTCCTCCGGGTGCTCCGGTTTCCTCCCACAAGTCCCGAAAGACGTGCTTGTTAGGTGAATTGGACATTCTGAATTCTCCCTCAGTGTACCCGAACAGGCGCCGCAGTGTGGCGACTAGGGGCTTTTCACAGTAACTTCATTGCAGTGTTAACATAAGCCTACTTGTAACAATAATAAAGATTATTATTATTATTGAATTAGCTGATTAGGCCAGAGGGCACACACGCCATCCAACTGAAGATGGTGGGTGAGCTCTTTTAAAAAAATAAATTTAGAGTACCCAATTATTTTTTTCCAATTAAGGGGCAATTTTGCGTGACCAATCCACCTACCCTGCACATCTTTGGGGTGTGGGGGTGAAACCCACGCAGACACGGGGAGAATGTGTAAACTCCACACGGACAGTGACCCAGGGCTGGGTATCGGACCCGGGTCCTCAGCGCCATCGGCAGCAGTGCTAACCACTGTGCCACCATGTGGCCTGGTGGGTGAGCTCTTGAAGCTGGGGGACCAATAGGAGGCCCTCTGCGCGGATGAACTACAGAGAGAGGTGCCTCCATCTTGAGGCGGCCCTTTGCTTTTGGCCACCATTATTGTGAGGCCTGGTAGGCGGGTTGGAGAGGAGAGGGGGGGGGGGGTAGGCTTCAAAGTCTGTTTGGAGCTCAGGCCCGCTGCCAGTCAGCCAACAGGAGGCCAGTACCAGGTAGCTGGTGTGTTGCCTAACCCATGGAGGCTGCATGGAAAATTCCAGCCAGTTCCTCATTCATGGCCTTAATTGATCTTTTACTGAGCTCATTAAGCTACACGCTGCCTGCAGGCAGGGAGCCGGCCTCCAGCAACACAGCTCGCATCCAAATGGTGCCAGCGAGCCATTATACACCCACCCTCCCCTGTTCTCGCTGTCATTACGGGGTGAAAATTCTGCGCAGTGTCTAAAATGTTTACAACTCACAGGCTGTGCGCATTCCAAAAATAAACACACTCATCTCTCCTTTCTGACATATCCCACATTCCTACACATTCTGCCCTCCGTGATGGGTGTGATATCCAACCATGCAGTTCAAAGATAGTTCCTTACAGAAGGCCAGCTCTGTGATCTAAACGTTGTCAGTTTAAAATGTGCCGAACGCCCCAGAATTTCACACAATGCCAAAATAGAATTGAGTTTTAATCTTTATTATTAGATTGGTGATTTGTTTTTAATGATTGTCGAGTTGAAGGACATGGTTCAGGGCCATCCTGCGCTATGTTTCCAAGCTCCAGGGATTTGTGCAGCTTGTGTATCACATCTGGAGGTAGCTGAAGCTAAAGCCGGAATGACAGCTTACTTCTCCGATCCTTTTTCTCTCTCTCCCTCCCTCTTGGTCACTCTGGAACATGGAAGATATGAGTACGCCATTCAGCCCTTCAAACTGCTCCGCCATTCATTATGATCATGGCTGATCACCCCATCCGTTCCCACTTTCCTCCCATATCCTTTGAGCCCTTTAGCCCCAAGAACTATCTAGCTCCGTCTTGAAAACAAAACAACGTTTCCGCCTCAACTCTTTCTGTGATAGCAAATTCCACAGGCCCACCACTCTCTGCGTAAATGAATTTCTCCTCCCACATATCCTTCGACTGTCACCCACCATCAGGAACATCCTTCTTGCACCTACCCTTTCTAGTCCTGTTAGAATTTTATAGGTTTCTATGAGATCCCCCCCCCCTCATTCTTCTAAACTCCAGCGAATAGAATCCTAACTTAGTCAATCTCTCTTCATAGGTCAGTCCTGCTCTCCCAGGAATCAGTCTGGTAAACCTTCTCTGCGCTGTTTCCATAGCAAAGACATCCTTCCTATAAGGAGATCAACACTGCACACGATATTCCAGGTGTGGTCTCACCAAGGCCCTGTATAATTGCAGCGAGACATCCCTGCTCCTGTACTCCAATCCTCTATGAAGGTCAATGTACCATTTGCTTTCTTCGCCACCTGCTACACCTGCATGCAGACCCTCAGCGACTGTACAAGGGCACCCATGTCTTGTTACACATTCCCCTCTCTCAATCTATAGCCATTCAGATAATAATCTGCTAACCTCACATTTATCCACATTATACTGTATCAGCCGTGCATTTACCCACTCACTGAGCTTGCCCAAATCACACTGAAGCTTCTCTGCATCCTCCTCACAGCTCACCTTCCCACCCAGCTTTATGTGTCTGAAAATTTGCATATATTACATTTAGTTCCCTCATCTAAATCATTTTTTTTTTAAGCGGAAAATTAGCGTGATCAATCCACCTACCCACCTTTGGGTTGTGGGGGTGAGACCCACGCAGACATGGGGACAATGTGTAAACTCCACATGGACAGTGACCCGGGGCCGGGATCGAACCCAGTCTAAATCATTAATTATATTGTGAATAGCTGGTGTCCAAGCACCGATCCCTGTGGCACTCCACTAGTCATTTCCTACTCTTTGTTTCTTGTCTGCCAACCAGTTTTTTATCCACCTCAATGCACTACCCCAATCCTCTGTGCTTTAACTGTACACGCTGATCTCTTAGGCGAGAATTTGTCGAAAGCCTTCTGAAAGTCTAAATAAACCACATCCACTGGCTCCCCCTCTCGTTCCATCCTCAAAGAATTCAGTAGATTTTTCAAGCATGATTTTCCTTTTGCAAATCCATGCGGACTCTGTCTGATCCTGCCACTATAGCATCTTCCCCACTACCAATATCAGGCTGACTGGTCTACAATTCCCTGTTTTCCCTCTACCTCCCTTTTTACATAGTGCGATTACATTAGCCACCGTCCAAACTGCAGGAGCTGTTCCAGAGTCTGTAGCATCTTGGAAAATGAACACCAATGCATCCACTATTTCTAGGGCTACGTATGTACTCTGGGGTGTAGATCGTCAGGTCCTGGGGACTCTCAGCCTTCAATCCCATCAATTTCCCCAACACCATTTCCCTACTAATGCTGATTTCCTTCAGTTCCCCCCTCTCACTAAATCACATGTTCCCGGGCAGCACGGTGGCCTAGTGGTTAGCACAACCGCCTCACGGCGCTGAGGTCCCAGGTTCGATCCCGGCTCTGGGTCACTGTCCGTGTGGAGTTTGCACATTCTCCCTGTGTCTGCGTGGGTTTCGCCCCCACAACCCAAAAATGTGCAGAGTAGGTGGATTGGCCACACTAAATTCCCCTTAATTGGAAAAAATAATTGGGTAATCTAAATTTATAAAAAAAAAAAAAAATCACATGTTCCCCAATATTTCTGGCATGTTACCAGTGTCTGCGTGGGTTTCGCCCCCACAACCCAAAGATGTGCAGGGTAGGTCAATTGGCCACATTAAATTGCCCCTTAATTGGAGAAAATGAATTGGGTACTCTAAATTTTTATTTTTTTTTAAATAAAAATTTCTGGCATGTTATTTGTGAAGATAATATTTTGTTGCTCAGCCATTTCTTTGTTCCCCATTATAAATTCCTCTGTATTTGACAGTAAGGGACCAGCATTTCTCTTCACCAATCTTTTTCTCTTCACATATCTCGAGGAACTTTTACAGTCAGTTTCTATGTTCCTCGCAAGCTTACTCTTGTACTCTATTTTCCCCTTCTTAATCAATCTCTTTGTCCTCCTCTTGCCGAATTCTAAACTGCTCCCAATCCTCACTGTTTTTTCTTGGCCAATTTGTACGCTTCTTCCTTGGATCCAATACTATCTCTAATTTCCCTCGTAAGCCATTGTTTTCTTTTATAAATTTAGAGTACCCAATTCATTTTTTTTCCAATTAAGGGGAAATTTAGCGCGTTCAATCCAGCTACCTTGCATATCTTTTAGGTTGTGGGGGTGAAACCCACGCAAACACAGGGAGAATGTGCGAACTCCACACAGAGAATGACCCAGAGCCGGGATCGAACCCGGGACCTCAGCGCCGCGAGGTGGGCTAACCATGCTGCCCTCGTAAGCCATGGTTTGACCATTTTTCCCATTTTATTTTTGCGTCTCATACTGTTGTGGTTTCCTTTATTCAGACTCAGGACCCTAGTCTCAGAATGAACGACATCACTCTCCATCTTGATAGAAAATTCTATCATATTATAGTCTCTCATCTCCAAAGTGCCTTGCACGACTAAATTGCCAATTATTCATTTCTCATTACACAATACCCAGTCTAGGATGATCTATTCTCCAGTTGGTTCCTCAACATATTGGTCGCGAAAACCATCCTGTATACACTCCAGGAATTCCTACGCTACGGTATTGTTACAAACTTGATTTGCCCAATCTAAGTGCAGATTAGCGTCACCCCTAATTACAGATGTTCTTTTATCGCATTCATGTCTTGTTTAATGCCACTTCCAACATCGCCACTACAGTTTGGAGGTCTATGTACAAACCCCAATAACATTTTTTGCCCCAAGATGTTTCTTAGCTCTACCCATGCAGATTCCATATCCTTAGAGCTAATAACCTTCCTCACTATTGCATGCATCTCCTCCATGACCAGCAAGACAACCCCACTGCCTTTTCCTTTCTGTCTGTCCTTCCTAAATACTGACTACCCCTGGATGTTCAATCCCCATCCCTGATCGCCCTGCAGCAATGCCTCGGTAATCATTTAAAAAAAAAATTTAGAGTACCCAATTATTTATTTTTCCAATTAAGGGGCAATTTAGCATGGCCAATCCACCTACCCTGCCCATCTTTTGGGTTGTGGGAGTGAAACCCATGCAGACACGAGGAGAATGTGCAAACTCCACACAGACAGTGACCCAGGGCCGGGGGTCCTCAGCGCCGTAGGCAGCAGAGCTAACTGTACCACCGTGCTACCCCCATGCCTCGGTAATCTTGACTAATCATACCTATTTAGGCCTATATGCGTGATTAATTCATCCACTTTATTGCAAATGCTCCGCACATTAAGGCACAAAGCCTTAAGGTTTGCCCTTTTAACATTCCTTGTTTCGTTCCCATTATTTTTCACTGTGGCCCTGTCTGTTTCTGTCCTTGATTTCTCTGCCTATCACTTTTCTTATTCCCCTTTCTGTCTTTTGTTCTTTTCAGTGTTTCCCCTTCCTCTGACTCCTTGCATTGGTTCCCCCCGCCATTTTAGGTGAATCTGTCTCGCTGGTTCTTGCTTTCTTTCCCTCTTTGTCTCCCTCTCTCCCCATTTGTGTCTTTCTTTCTGTCTATCCATCTCTCACTGTCTTCCTCTGCCTTTATCCCGGTTCTTTTCTTTCCTTGATGAACACAAGTCGCTTCCTTCTGTTTCTGCCCGTTTGAACTGCTTTCTTGTGTTTGTATCTCTGTTCCTCTCTCTCCCACCTTCTTTTTGTGCCTATCTGTCTCACACTGTCTCTCTCCCACTTTATCTTTCCCTCTGTCTGTCTACCCTACGCTCACTTTCTTTTCTCTCCTTACCTTGCTGGTTCTCCCTGTCTCACTGTCTTTTCTTTCTTTTTCTCTTTATCATTATCTCTCTCCTACTCTCCCTTTGCCTTTCTTTCTCACTGTGTCCCTTTCCAACTGTCTCTTTCCTCTGTGCACTCACTTTCTGAGCGCCCATTGCTGTAACATTCTGTCAGCTAAATGATGCATGACAGACATATTTGGTCCTCCACTGTGGTCAGTCAAAGTTCATGGGATCAGAGAGAGGTCCCACCCTGTGACAAGCATTGGGGGTGGGGGGTGGGGATGCAGGGGTACCTTCACCACTCAAGGTCATAGGTGACTCAGTTGAGGGAGGGAGGGGTCTCCCCTGGAAATTAAAGTGTTGTTGCCCTCAGCAGTATCCATTTTCCAAAACGTGGCATTCCAAACCAAAATATTTAATTCCATATTCAACTTTCCTGGGTCCAGACCTCAATGTGCTGGTTGTTACCTCAAAACCGCCCCGTGGAGACCAGTGCCTTTGGTACGTGTGCCTACGATATCAAGTCCCACTGAAGATTCAATAGTCAATGTACCCTCTCTCTTCAAGACAATGATCTTGTAAGGGTCCGACGGAGCTTCAGATTAGGAGGCTATCCTGCCTTCTTTGGCATTGGGTCACCTGACTTTGTTTCCCGATGAGTTCACGCCAAATTAGCCACGGGTTTTCAGCTGGCCCTGCCTGATCAGCTTCTGGCAACTCTTGGCGGGTCTCAGTGCGTTACACTCAATGGCCGCCACTTCCCCTCCCCACGGCTCCGAGCGTTGCCGCTTTGGGCCTCACTCCAGTACTCGAGCACATAAACCGGTTGGCATTCCTGTGCTGTCTTTGTGGATGAGGCTTTGAACTTAGGCCCCATCTTCCTGTTCAGGTGAAAGTTAAGGATCTCATGTTGCTGTTTGGAGGACAGAATGTTCAGTGAAAGCTCAGGCCAAGATCTCCAATTAATCAAAGTCTGATGAGCCGTTCATTCATCTCATTGTTGTTTGTCGGCAGTTGCTATTATTGATTTGCTTCCCTTCATCTGAACAATCTGAAAGTAATTCGTTGCATGAAGCACTTTTGAGGCATTTAGATGTGATAAATGTTTGCATAGATGTCAGTGTTCACTCGCAAACTGGATCGAAGGTGAAGCTCTTGTTACTTTGGGCCCTTAGCAACAGACACCAAAGTGGCATTTAACAAAGGGTTGTCTGGTGCAGAGATAGAACTGGAGCTAAACTAGGAAGTGTCAGAATTGTAGAATCATAAGTGTTTACTATGATTGAGGAGGCCATTCAGCCCATCATATCTGTATCAGCACTTTGCGAGGGCGATCCAAAATGATTCTTACATTCCCCATGGCCCAGTGTCAATCAATATATATCAATATTTAACCAGTCTGTGCTTATATTGAGCCCGTGTATATCAATATTTAGCCAATTGTTGGGACCACTCAGCCAACCTGTCAATATTGACCTGTTAATATCAATATTAAGCCAGTATAAATCAATACGTCACCAGTACTCAGCCTGTGCAAATACCAACATTTGATCAGTTTTATGGAAAACGGGGTGGGTATTTTCAGAGACCGTTTGCGAATTCTACTTTTTTGTTTACTTTTGAATTTTGGTGAAATTCTGCCCTCAGCTTCGAAACGTTTCAGGTTTTATCAGGGGAGACCGCTTTAGAAAACTGTGCAAAGATCATTGCTTAATTTGTAATAGTAATAGGTATTGAATACAGGAATTTTTTAATCTTACCATCTTAGGGCAGCACGGTAGCATTGTGGCTAGCACAATTGCTTCACAGCTTCAGGGTCCCAGGTTCGATTCCGGCTTGGGTCACTGTCTGTGTGGAGTCTGCAGATCCTCCCCGTGTGTGCATGGGTTTCCTCCGGGTGCTCCGGTTTCCTCCCACAGTCCAAAGATGTGCAGGTTGGGTGGATTGGCCATGATAAATTGTCCTTAGTGTCCAAAATTGCCCTTAGTGTTGGGTGGGGTTACTGGGTTATGGGGATAGGGTGGAGGTGTTGACCTCGGGTAGGCTGCTCTTTCCAAGAGCCGGTGCCGACTCGATGGGCCGAGTGGCCTCCTCCTGCACTGTAAATTCTATGATAATTACACCATCTCCGACACTGATTCATTCTAATTGGATTTCCCCTCCTCCCGCAGTTTTCCTACGCTGTATTGACCCTAAATCTTGATTGAACTCAGCTTTTCTACTGCCCGTTTGAATGTAGCCTGCAGGTTCCTTCATCTCTGCTTCCCGATAAAAAAGAATGACCTCAGTGTACACTGGTTCAAATATTTCTGGGATTTAAAATGTGAGCCATTAATGTTTCTGTAATGCTTTCAGGAAGTAACATTTTGTGTTAAAGTATGTGAATAATGGCAGTAGTTAAGTGTAACATGCTTGGGAGAAATAAATCCTGCAAATGGCCAAGTCCCTACACTTGCTGGGGTTTGTGCAGGAGACCAGAATTGAATGAGCACAGAGATCTCGACTGTTTGCTATCAACTAACAGCTCCCCTGTGGCCAGACCAACCTTATTATCTTTCTGTGGATCGATAGGCCTGAACAGTGTTGAACCTTCAGTGGCTACAAGTAATCAGGACATCCTGCGACACTGAGCAACAGGATTAGAAACCATCCCCTGTGATTAAACATCCAGCTGTCTGTGTGTGCAGCAGGATGTCTAATGAGACATAAAGCAGGAAGGTGAATCCATCTCTGAGCCTCTCTCATCATTCCCACCCTCTACTCAACAGATGAAAGGTGTTATGAAGGAGCATTGTCTGGAGATTGTGGATAAGTTTGAGCCGTGTCTGGAGAACCAGAAGCAAGGGGTCCTCGGGATTGACGGTAAGTTTGTGTGTCCCCTCACCCCCGTAATCTCTCTCCTTGATGATTCTTTGCTGAGGCCGTGGTTCCACAGGCACTGCCCACCCTCTGGTACTTTGCCCAGGTAGCCATTCCTCACGATTCTGCCCAGCCAGTGGATGTTTGCAGACTCTTAGTCGAATGACGGGTATCACAGGAGAGCCTTGACCCTGTCCCTTTATCAATAGCTCTCACACACACAGACGCGCACACAAAAATACACACACAAAAACATACAAACACATACAAACGTGCACATACACATGAGCATACACGTGTGTGTTCACATTCATTCACAAACCCACACACACACATATATTTTTTTTAAATTCAGAGTACCCAATTCATTTTTTCCAATTAAGGGGCAATTTTGCGTGGCCAATCCACCTAGATTGCACATCTTTGGGTTGTGGCGGCGAAACCCATGCAAACACGGGCAGCACGGTAGCATAGTGGTTAGCACAATTGCTTCACAGCTCCAGGGTCCCAGGTTCAATTCCTGGCTTGGGTCACTCTCTGTGCGGAGTCTGCACGTTCTCCCCGTGTGTGCGTGGGTTTCCTCCGGGTGCTCCAGTTTCCTCCCACAGTCCAAAGATGTGCAGGTTAGGTGGATTGGCCAGGCTAAAATTGCCCTTAGTGTCCAAAAATTGCCCTTAGTGTTGGGTGGGGTTACTGGGTTATGGGGATAGGGTGGGGGGTTATGGGGATAGGGTGCTCTTTCCAAGAGCAGGTGCAGACTCGATGGGCCGAAAGGCCTCCTTCTGCACTATAAATTCTATCAATGTACAAACGCCACAAGGACAGTGACCCGGAGCCGGGATCGAACCTGTGTCCTCGGCGCCGTGGGGCAACAGGGCTAATCCACTGCGCCACCGTGGTGCCCACACACACACATGCTAACTCACAAGCTCGCATCCCTTTTCCAACAGGAGTCAGAGGATACAGATCATGACTGATTGTTCTGAAAGAAAATAGACTTTCCCAGTTAACACTGATGTCAGTCATGGGACCCAAATCATCAACTGATCTTACAAGGCATGAACCCAGTTTGGATAAGAGAATTTTTAATTTTGATGCTCAAGAACATTGTGTTTATCCATTGATATTGCAAAGAAAGAGGGCGGCACAGTGGTGCAGTGGTTAGCACTGCTGCCTGACAGCGCTGAGGGCCCAGGTTCGATCCGGGCTCTGGGTCACTGTCCGTGTGGAGTTTGCATATTCTCCCCGTGTCTGCGTGGATTTCGCCCCCACAGCCCAAAGATGTGCAGGGTAGGTGGATTGGCCATGCTAAATTGCCCCTTAATTGGGGAAAAAAAGACTCTAATTTTATTTTTAAAAAGATATTACAAAGGAAGAAATACTACTGGTCAATAATATTCCTTTTATGATTGTCCCAGTTAAGACTTGTAACCTGGGGTTGTTGCAATGACACCATGCTTGGAGACTTTGCCGCTTGTAAAAAATTCAGCCCCTGGATATTAGATCACAGCACAGTGGAACCTCCAATATCCCGCCTCCTTTTATATTCCATCCCAGTTACCAGGCGGTTGATTGCTATTCCTATCTAGAAAGAGGAGGAGGCCATTCAGCCCCTTAAGCCTATTCTACTATTCAATTATATAATGGCTGCTCTGATTTGCCAGCTCCATCGACCTTCCTGAGCTCGATATCCCTGAATATCTCTCTCTAACAAAAGAAATCTTTATCATTTTCAGGGTTAAAATTATCAAACTTCTTTTCATCCCCCAGGTTTCACGAACTACATGCGAAGCCCAGCTGGCGATATCTTTAACCCTGAGCACTACAAAGTCAACCAGGACATGACACAACCCATGAGTGACTATTACATTGCCTCCTCGCACAACACTTACCTGATGGGGGACCAGCTGATGTCTCAGTCCCGAGTGGACATGTATGCTTGGGTGCTGCAAACTGGCTGTCGCTGTGTCGAAGGTAAGACCAAGACTGCTCACTCTCCCTTCTGGGTCTAATTGTACATTTCTCTCCGGGATGCACCTCGCATTGCAGGAGGTGCGAATATCGCTCCCAGGTCTCCACCACTTAAAACGTCCACGTTTTTAAAATGTGTCAGTCATAGCTCAGGGGCCTCCGACACAGAAGATTGTAAGTTTGGGTCCCATTCCACGTCATCTCTGGGATGGCGCTCCAGTGAAGCACCGAGGAGTGCGTCGCTGTCCGAGGTGCTGACCTTTGGACAAGACATTAAACTGCAGCCGCGTTTGTCCTTTCAGGTTAATGTGAAAGATCCCACGGCGCTATTTTGAAGAGGAGCAGGGGAGTTCTCCCCTGTGTCTTGGTCAATATTCATCCCTCAACTAACATCACTGCAGGGCTAAATCGCTGGCCGTTAAAGCAGACCAAGGCAGGCCAGCAGCACGGTTCAATTCCCATACCAGCCTCCCCGAACAGGCGCCGGAATGTGGCGACTAGGGGCTTTTCACAGTAACTTCATTGGAGCCTACTCGTGACAATAAGCGATTTTCATTTTATTTCATTTCAAACAGATTACCTGGTCATTGATATATTGCTGTTTTTAGGAGGTTGCTTTGTGTCAATTGGTTGTCACGTTTCCTGCATTACAGTAGTGTCTGTACTGTAAAAATGTACTTTATTGGCTGGAAAGCACTTTGGGACATCCTGAAATAAAAAAAGGTGCGATATAAATGAAGATCTTTCTTTCGTGCATAATCCAAACAGGGTAACCATTAATCTCAACGTCAAAATTGCCGGTTAGAGTGTCTTATGTTTATTTGGGCAGAAACAGATGACGCAAGATGGAATGAAAAGAAGATTCTCTTTCTCTGCTGCCAACCGGTAGTTAAGGCTGTAAGGGAAAGTCTAAAAACCGAATCAGAATATGTCACAGTATTTGCCCTGTCATCTGATGACACCTGACCCCACTGTCAGTCGCAATTCCGAGGTGACAACACTCCACAGTTTCACAAAGAACTTATTACAATAGGCATTAATATTTCCATTATAACAGTCAGCACAGAATGGCTGCAATTTTATAAATGTTAGAATTGTCATTAAAATAAATTGGCAACAGCTACCTTTACAACAGCTACTGAACGAACATGATAATCTTCTTTCCAAGTGAGTTTCTAAACAGAGTTTTATAAAGCAAAAACACAATGCAAACACAAAATATGTATTGGTTTTCAAGTGGCCCATTATAGTAACAGGAACACAGCTGCAAACTACTTGACACCGTATCAACGACACTGTGTGCCAGTTACTGCGGAACTGGTGGGAACTCGGCTGCATTTTGGGTCTTGGGCCGGTTTAGCACAGTTGGCTGGACAGCTGGTTCGCGATGCAGAGCGAGGTCAACAGCGCCGGTTCAATCCCCGCACCAGCTGAGGTTGTTCATGAAGGCCCCGCCTTCTCAACCTTGACCCTCGCCTGAGGTGTGACGATCCTCGGGTTAAATCGCCACCAGTCAGCTCTCCCCCTCAAAGGGGAAAGCAGCCTCCGGTCATCTGGGCGACGTTACTTACTTATTTTGGAATTCTTTTACTGGAGTTTCCAGGAAAAAGGATTTGGGGTGCAACGTTTGGGCAGGTTATTGGGGGGGATTTTCCCTGGATACTTCAGGCGCTGAAGCGTTGGTCAGCTTTCACTACTCACCTGCTGTTGAAGATGGACTGACCTCACTTTGTTTGAAGAGGAGTTTCGTGTCTGGCGATTTTCTGTGACACTTTGTTCAGGCTTATCGACATTTTCCCCCAAAATTCACTGAGGGCGCCAGCTGAAGAGAGTGTGAATGGCGTACCCCTCCACCTCTTTGTTCATCACAGGAGCCACCAGGACAAAGGGATTGGGAATTTACTCGGGGTCTCCCCCTTGGTCTAGAAGTTGAATGGGAAGAAATTAGAGCAGGCAGAGCAGTACCAGTGGTCTCCAGCCCCTGTGGGTAGAGGACATCCTCTTCTTCTGAAGCTCCTCCACCAGAACCCTCAGAGCTGTGTCCGAGGGCCAGTGCACCCTCTCCCTGATCCTTGAAACATCCTGTTGTGTTCCAGCCAACACATTTCCCATCTCCAGTGGAAGATGCTGTGTGTGGAGGCGACTTGTACCATCCCCCAAAAATTGCAATTAATCGGGCAGCACGGTGGCACAGTGGTTAGCACTGCTGCCTCACAGCGCCGGGTTCCCAGGTTCGATCCCGGCTCTGGCTCACTGTCCGTGTGGAGTTTGCACATTCTCCCCGTGTTTGCGTGGGTTTCGCCCCCACAACCCAAAAGATGTGCAGGATAGGTGGATTGGCCACGCTAAATTGCACCTTACTTGGAAAAAATGAATTGGGTATTCTAAATTTTTTTTAAAATTGCAATTAATCAGTGCGACATCTTCAGGTATCAGGGCACCTCTTCCTCCCTCCTTTCTCATTTCTTCAAATAAATTTAGAGTGCCCAATTATTTTTATTCCAATTAAGGGGCCATTTAGCATGGCCAATCCACCTATCCTGCACAGCTTTGGGTTGTGGGGGTGAGACCCATGCAGACACGGGGAGAATGTGCAAACTCCACACAGACACTGACCCAGGGCCGGGATCCGAACCCGGGTCCTCAGCACCGTAATCCCAGTGCTAACCACTGCTCCACACACCACCCTTCAAATAGCCCTGTTAAGAAGCATGACTGGGACAAGTTTGTAGCCGTCAGATTGGGGAAGACGCTTGTCACCTCATTCATCAGCTGACCTTCCAAGACATGGTTGAATGTTTCCAGTTTAGTCAGCAGTTCAATATCGTTGGTAGCTTGGTGTTACAGCAACTTGCATTGATATAACACCTTGAATGTTGCAATAAAGTGCCGAGCCGCTTCACAAGAGGGTCACCAAATAAAGGTTTTGGCGAAACTACAAGAGGCAAAAAGGGGTCACCAAAAGATTGATCAAAGAGTTACGATTTCAGAGTTTCCCGAAAGAAGGAAGAGGGGTGGAGAGCTTGAGGTCCAGGCAGGAAAAGGTGCAGCCATCAATGGGGGGATGATTAAAATCGGGAATGCATGAGAGGCCACAAGAGGAGAGCAGATATTTTGTAGGGTTTTGGGGTTGGAGGAGGTCACAGAGGTGGTGAGGGTTGTTGCCCTGGAGGGTTTTGAAAACAAAGGGCTGCTTTCAGGATAGCTGCTGTAAGCAGTGCCTTTTCTGAGTAATTATGTTGTCTTGCAGTTGACTGTTGGGATGGACCAGACGGAGAACCCATTGTTCACCATGGGTACACACTCACCTCCAAGATCCTCTTCCGAGATGTGATCGAAACTATCAACAAATACGCCTTTGCGAAATCTGAGTGAGTGCTGAGATTATGATGTATGACTCATGGCAGCAAACTAATGAAAAGAAGCAGTAAGCCCAATTTAAACAGAGGCTTAAAGTGATTTTTATTCCTCACTGACCCATCATCACTTCTAGCGCATGGACAGCTCGGAGTTAGATACAGAGTAAAGCTCCTCTACACTGTCCCCATCAAACACTCCCAGGACAGGTACAGCACGGGGTTAGATACAGAGCAAAGCTCCCTCTACACTGTCCCCATCAAACACTCCCAGGACAGGTACAGCACAGGGTTAGATACAGAGTAAAGCTCCCTCTACACTGTCCCCATCAAACACTCCCAGGACAGGTACAGCACGGGGTTAGATACAGAGTAAAGCTCCCTCTCCACTGTCCCCATCAAACACTCGCAGGACAGGTACAGCACGGGGTTAGATACAGAGTAAAGCTCCCTCTACAGTGTCTCCATCAAACACTCCCAGGACAGGTACAGCACGGGGTTAGATACAGAGTAAAGCTCCTTCTACACTGTCCCCATCAAAAACTCCCAGGACAGGTACAGCACGGGGTTAGATACAGAGTGAAGCTCCCTCTACACTGTCCCCATCAAACACTCGCAGGACAGGTACAGCATGGGGTTAGATACAGAGTAAAGCTCCCTCTACACTGTCCCCATCAAACACTCCCAGAACAGGTACAGCACGGGGTTAGATACAGAGTAAAGCTCCCTCCACACTGTCCCCATCAAACCCTCCCAGGACAGGTACAACACGGGGTTATATACAGAGTAAAGCTCCCTCTACACTGTCCCCATCAAACCCTCCCAGGACAGGTACAGCACGGGGTTGGATACAGAGTGAAGCTCCCTCTACACTGTCCCCATCAAACCCCCCCAGGACAGGTACAGCACGGGGTTATATACAGAGTAAAGCTCCCTCTACACTGTCCCCATCAAACCCTCCCAGGACAGGTACAGCACGGGGTTGGATACAGAGTGAAGCTCCCTCTACACTGTCCCCATCAAACCCCCCCCAGGACAGGTACAGCACGGGGTTGGATACAGAGTGAAGCTCCCTCTACACTGTCCCCATCAAACCCTCCCAGGACAGGTACAGCACGGGGTTAGATACAGAGTAAAGCTCCCTCTACACTGTCCCCATCAAACACTCCCAGGACAGGTACAGCACGGGGTTAGATACAGAGTAAAGCTCCCTCTACACTGTCCCCATCAAACACTCCCAGGACAGGTACAGCACGGGGTTAGTTACAGAGTAAAGCTCCCTCTACACTGTCCCCATCAAACACTCCCAGTACAGGTACAGCACGGGGTTAGATACAGAGTAAAGCTCCCTCTACACTGTCCCCATCAAACACTCCCAGGACAGGTACAGCACGGGGTTAGATACAGAGTAAAGCTCCCTCTACACTGTCCCCATCAAACACTCCCAGTACAGGTACAGCACGGGGTTAGATACAGAGTAAAGCTCCCTCTACACTGTCCCCATCAAACACTCGCAGGACAGGTACAGCACGGGGTTAGATACAGAGTAAAGCTCCCTCTACCTCAGCAACGAGCCCCACCCTTCGAAGAGCAGCCTCAATGTGAAGTTGCCCACATTCCACACCAGCCCTGTGGCATTGCAGAGTAACATTGGCCGGGATGTTCCGGTCCTGGGCGGGATGAATGGGAACAGCCAGCCAAACATCCATTGACACCAGCGGGACCGGAAGATCCTGCCGGTGGACGGGGCTGGAAAATCCCAGCCGTGGGGCGGAATTTACCGGCTGTGCACGCCGGCGGGATATTCCGGTCCCACCCACAGCACACGGGTTTCCCGATGACGAGGGGTGCAGTCAATGGGAAATCCCAGCTGGGGGGGCCGCCTCCTTGGCGGGTTGCTTGATCTGTCCCCCATTGAGTTTTGACAGTTTTATAACTCTGTTGATGGTTCGGTTCGATTCTGAATTGCAGATACCCAGTCATCCTCTCAGTTGAAAACCACTGCAGCGTCCCCCAGCAGAAGAAGATGGCTCAGGGCCTGTGTGAGATCTTGGGTGATAAACTTGACGTTACTTCAGTACATGAGGAAGACATGACACAGCTTCCTTCACCCGAGAGCCTGAAGGGCAAGATCCTGGTGAAGGTACGGAGGCAATCAAATCTTTATTAATATTTAGTGAGACTTGATGAGGCCATTATAAACATGTTTTTCATAGAGACTGATTATAGCCTATTATGTTTTATCTGAATCCAATTTGAGGAAAAGAAAGCTGTCAATTTAATTATTTTCTGACGTTGCTACGGTAACATGCCCCTCCCCCTCCCTCTGCCACAATTAAAGGGTTCTGTTCAACACAAATTATTTGCCTTTATAAATTACCTTCCGTAGGCTCAGGGATCTTTGAACAACTTCACAGCCACTGAGCTGCTGGTGGTTGTTGTAACGTAGGAAATGCGGTGGGCCGTTTGTGCACAGCAGGTTTCAATCCGAGACAACGACTCGGGGCGGCGGGATCTACCGGCCGTGTCGCACTCGGAAAGCAGCGCAGTGTGGGCGGTAGTCCCGGGAGATCCCTCCTCCCGGATAAAGCCGGCGGGCCGCACCTCGCGGGATCTAACGCGATCTCAGGAGGTGTGAATCCCTCCCATTGTGGGCGGGATCACTTTCTAGCAAGTCTGGATATTAGAGTGAGACAGCTCGCTCTGCATTCCCAAGATCCGCCCACGGCCATGGATCTAACCCCTTTGCTGTGGAGATTTCGGGTGAGTGCTGTTCAGTGCTGGTCCTCTACAAATGGTACTTGTGGGGTGTCCCAGGGGATTGGAGGCCCCTGGGTGCTTGCCCTCTGGGCAGGGTGCCAACCTGGTACTGGCTGCTCAGGTGGCAGGGGCACTGCCAGGCTGATGGTGCTCAGCTGCCATCTTTTGTGTGGTGGGGATGGGGCCAGTTGGAGTGCCCTGTGTGTGGGGGTTGCCGAGGACCCCCTTGATGGTGAGTTGGAGCTTGGGGGGATCTGATGAGTCTCATGGGGTGGAGAGATCGGGACGCCATTTCTGGTGGGTGAAGTTCCTGAGTGCAGAATACGGGACTGAGTGAGGCCTCGGCTGTGTGCTCCCCGCTGAGGCCCCTGATCTACCCCAACAGCCGTTTGATGGCGTGGTGTTTCTCTGATCATTAGTGGTGATTCACTAATCGGGCGCACGATAGGCCTTTCTTCCCATTTGGGTAGATCGCGACCTAGATTTTTATTTTTGGTTGGGAGATAGGGTGGGATTTGCTCCCACATCAGCATATTTTGCGGAGGCCGTCACCATTGTGCTGGCGGGGGGGGGGGGGGGGGGGGGGGCTGGCAGTCACGCCGCTGTCCACAGCTTTTCCCATTGTTTACACCCCCACCAATGGTGGGGGTGGGGGGTAGTCGGCGTTGGCGGTCCCGTAAGATCGCGCAGTGGGAACAGCCGGAAAGCTTTGACCATAGTGTTCACAGAAATCGTAGAATTTACAGTGCAGAAGCAGGCCATTCGGCCCATCGAGTCTGCACTGGCTCTTGAAAAGTGCACCCTGCCCAAGCCCACACCCTATCCCCATAACCCAATAACCCCACCCAACACTCAGGGCAATCTTGGACACGAATGGTCAATCCACCTAACCCAGAGGTGGGCAAACTTTTCCGTGCAAGGGCCACATTCAGAAATTCACAATTTTAAAGGGCCGCATAGTATATTAATTAATAGTCCCGGTTGTAACCAATTAGCGTGCGGCATATACCTCAGCGCTTCCCCCGGCGGCATCCTGCCTTTAGCCCTCTTTTTCTCTACTTTTCAACAATGGCGCTTCACCCTGTTATGATTCTGGGCGCCTCATATAGAACATAGAACACAGAACAGTACAGCACAGAACAGGCCCTTCGGCCCTCGATGTTGTGCCGAGCAATGATCACCCTACTCAAGTCAACGTATCCACCCTATACCAGTAACCCAACAGCCCCCCCATTAACCTTATTTTTAAAAAAAATTTTTTTTAAAAATTTTAAAAAAAAATTTTTTAAATAATTTTTTTTTTTAATGACTTGATCTTGGTGGGCCGCATAAAGACCTGCGGCCCGCGGGCCGTAGTTTGCCCACCCCTGACCTAACCTGTCAATCTTTGGACTGTGGGAGGAAACCGGAGCACCCGGAGGAAACCCACGCACACACGGGGAGAACATGCAGACTCCGCACAGGCAGTGACCTAAGCCGGGAATCGAACCTGTTGACCAGGACTCGGGGAGACCTGCCGTGCTTCTCTTCAGGTAGCGTCCCTCCTGTGTGAGAGTGTTCCCACTGCAATAGATTGGAATCTGGGAAATTGTTTCCACTTGTGGCTGAGCCCAAAGCAAAGGGGCATGAATGTGAGATAGGTGCTAGCAAATCCATTCAAGAATTGAGGCGATATTAACAATGAGATTATGGACCAGTCTGTCACATGGAGTGTTTGATGCAGAGAGCGTTGATGCATTTCATGGGAGGCTTGACACCCAAGGGAGGAGGGAATAAAGAGGATCAAAAAGCAAGGAGGTGACAGGAGTATCTTCCAAATCACTCAGGGAGTCTGAGCTTTGTGGCAAGTTGAACACAAGTTGCAGTCTGGAGCTATGGATAGTAATGGCAGAGGATCCAACTGTTTTCCATCAGAAGGCTGGCCAGGAATTGATCTCGATTTTAGCCCCTGTCATTGGTGTGTGTTGGAAGGAATAACACGTTTGACTGCTTTGCGAATGCACCTCCCCTTGGCCATCAGGTCCTGGGGTGAGACTCAAAACCAGAGTCAGGGACAGGGACGCCCACTGCACCACAGAGACGTCAAAGACAAAGTAGGAGGAGGTAAATAGAGTGGGAGGGAGAAGTATCCCTCACTGGCGATGTTATCTGTCACCGTGCTGCGGCCCCTCACTGGCGATGTTATCTATCACCGTGCTGCGTTCCCTCACTGGCGATGTTATCTATCACCGTGCTGCGTTCCCTCACTGGCGATGTTATCTATCACCGTGCTGCGGTCCCTCACTGGCGATGTTATCTATCACCGTGCTGCGTTCCCTCACTGGCGATGTTATCTATCACCGTGCTGCGTTCCCTCACTGTCGATGTTATCTATCACCGTGCTGCGTTCCCTCACTGGCGATGTTATCTGTCACCGTGCTGTGGTCCCTCACTGGCGATGTTATCTATCACCGTGCTGCGGTCCCTCACTGGCGATGTTATCTGTCACCGTGCTGCGGTCCCTCACTGGCGATGTTATCTGTCACCGTGCTGCGTTCCCTCACTGGCGATGTTATCTGTCACCGTGCTGCTGTCCCTCACTGGCGATGTTATCTATCACCGTGCTGCTGTCCCTCACTGGCGATGTTATCTATCACCGTGCTGCGTTCCCTCACTGGCGATGTTATCTGTCACCGTGCTGCATTCCCTCACTGGCGATGTTATCTATCACCGTGCTGCTGTCCCTCACTGGCGATGTTATCTATCACCGTGCTGCGGTCCCTCACTGGCGATGTTATCTATCACCGTGCTGCGTTCCCTCACTGGCGATGTTATCTATCACCGTGCTGCGTTCCCTCACTGGCGATGTTATCTATCACCGTGCTGCGTTCCCTCACTGGCGATGTTATCTGTCACCGTGCTGCTGTCCCTCACTGGCGATGTTATCTGTCACCGTGCTGCTGTCCCTCACTGGCGATGTTATCTATCACCGTGCTGCGTTCCCTCACTGGCGATGTTATCTGTCACCGTGCTGCGGTCCCTCACTGGCGATGTTATCTATCACCGTGCTGCTGTCCCTCACTGGCGATGTTATCAATCACCGTGCTGCGTTCCCTCACTGGCGATGTTATCTATCACCGTGCTGCGGTCCCTCACTGGCGATGTTATCTGTCACCGTGCTGCGTTCCCTCACTGGCGATGTTATCTATCACCGTGCTGCGGTCCCTCACTGGCGATGTTATCTGTCACCGTGCTGCGTTCCCTCACTGGCGATGTTATCTATCACCATGCTGCGTTCCCTCACTGGCGATGTTATCTGTCACCGTGCTGCGTTCCCTCACTGGCGATGTTATCTATCACCGTGCTGCGTTCCCTCACTGGCGATGTTATCTATCACCGTGCTGCTGTCCCTCCCTGGCGATGTTATCTATCACCGTGCTGCGGTCCCTCACTGGCGATGTTATCTATCACCGTGCTGCGTTCCCTCACTGGCGATGTTATCTATCACCGTGCTGCGTTCCCTCACTGGCGATGTTATCTGTCACCGTGCTGCGTTCCCTCACTGGCGATGTTATCTATCACCGTGCTGCGTTCCCTCACTGGCGATGTTATCTATCACCGTGCTGCAGTCCCTCACTGGCGATGTTATCTATCACCGTGCTGCGGTCCCTCACTGGCGATGTTATCTATCACCGTGCTGCGTTCCCTCACTGGCGATGTTATCTGTCACCGTGCTGCGTTCCCTCACTGGCGATGTTATCTATCACCGTGCTGCGTTCCCTCACTGGCGATGTTATCTATCACCGTGCTGCGTTCCCTCACTGGCGATGTTATCTGTCACCGTGCTGCGTTCCCTCACTGGCGATGTTATCTGTCACCGTGCTGCGTTCCCTCACTGGCGATGTTATCTATCACCGTGCTGCTGTCCCTCACTGGCGATGTTATCTATCACCGTGCTGCAGTCCCTCACTGGCGATGTTATCTATCACCGTGCTGCTGTCCCTCACTGGCGATGTTATCTGTCACCGTGCTGCATTCCCTCACTGGCGATGTTATCTATCACCGTGCTGCAGTCCCTCACTGGCGATGTTATCTATCACCGTGCTGCAGTCCCTCACTGGCGATGTTATCTATCACCGTGCTGCAGTCCCTCACTGGCGATGTTATCTGTCACCATGCTGCGTTCCCTCACTGGCGATGTTATCTATCACCGTGCTGCGTTCCCTCACTGGCGATGTTATCTATCACCGTGCTGCAGTCCCTCACTGGCGATGTTATCTGTCACCGTGCTGCGTTCCCTCACTGGCGATGTTATCTATCACCGTGCTGCGTTCCCTCACTGGCGATGTTATCTGTCACCGTGCTGCGTTCCCTCACTGGCGATGTTATCTATCACCGTGCTGCGTTCCCTCACTGGCGATGTTATCGATCACCGTGCTGCGGTCCCTCACTGGCGATGTTATCTATCACCGTGCTGCGTTCCCTCACTGGCGATGTTATCTATCACCGTGCTGCGTTCCCTCACTGGCGATGTTATCTATCACCGTGCTGCGTTCCCTCACTGGCGATGTTATCTGTCACCGTGCTGCGGTCCCTCACTGGCGATGTTATCTATCACCGTGCTGCGTTCCCTCACTGGCGATGTTATCTATCACCGTGCTGCGTTCCCTCACTGGCGATGTTATCTATCACCGTGCTGCGTTCCCTCACTGGCGATGTTATCTATCACCGTGCTGCGTTCCCTCACTGGCGATGTTATCTATCACCGTGCTGTATCCCTCACTGGCGATGTTATCTATCACCGTGCTGCTGTCCCTCACTGGCGATGTTATCTGTCACCGTGCTGCGTTCCCTCACTGGCGATGTTATCTATCACCGTGCTGCGTTCCCTCACTGGCGATGTTATCGATCACCGTGCTGCGGTCCCTCACTGGCGATGTTATCTATCACTGTGCTGCGTTCCCTCACTGGCGATGTTATCTATCACCGTGCTGCGTTCCCTCACTGGCGATGTTATCTATCACCGTGCTGCGTTCCCTCACTGGCGATGTTATCTGTCACCGTGCTGCAGTCCCTCACTGGCGATGTTATCTATCACCGTGCTGCGGTCCCTCACTGGCGATGTTATCTATCACCGTGCTGCGTTCCCTCACTGGCGATGTTATCTATCACCGTGCTGCGGTCCCTCACTGGCGATGTTATCTATCACCGTGCTGCGTTCCCTCACTGGCGATGTTATCTGTCACCGTGCTGCAGTCCCTCACTGGCGATGTTATCTGTCACCGTGCTGCGTTCCCTCACTGGCGATGTTATCTATCACCGTGCTGCGGTCCCTCACTGGCGATGTTATCTATCACCGTGCTGCTGTCCCTCACTGGCGTTGTTATCTATCACCGTGCTGCAGTCCCTCACTGGCGATGTTATCTATCACCATGCTGCGTTCCCTCACTGGCGATGTTATCTGTCACCGTGCTGCGGTCCCTCACTGGCGATGTTATCTATCACCGTGCTGCTGTCCCACACTGGCGATGTTATCTATCACCGTGCTGCTGTCCCTCACTGGCGATGTTATCTGTCACCGTGCTGCGTTCCCTCACTGGCGATGTTATCTATCACCGTGCTGCGGTCCCTCACTGGCGATGTTATCTATCACCGTGCTGCGTTCCCTCACTGGCGATGTTATCTGTCATCGTGCTGCAGTCCCTCACTGGCAATGTTATCTATCACCATGCTGCTGTCCCTCACTGGCGATGTTATCTATCACCGTGCTGCGTTCCCTCACTGGCGATGTTATCTGTCACCGTGCTGCGGTCCCTCACTGGCGATGTTATCTATCACCGTGCTGCTGTCCCTCACTGGCGATGTTATCTATCACCGTGCTGCGTTCCCTCACTGGCGATGTTATCTATCACCGTGCTGCGGTCCCTCACTGGCGATATTATCTGTCACCGTGCTGCGGTCCCTCACTGGCGATGTTATCTATCACCGTGCTGCGTTCCCTCACTGGCGATGTTATCTATCACCGTGCTGCTGTCCCTCACTGGCGATGTTATCTGTCACCGTGCTGCTGTCCCTCACTGGCAATGTTATCTGTCACCGTGCTGCGTTCCCTCACTGGCGATGTTATCTGTCACCGTGCTGCGTTCCCTCACTGGCGATGTTATCTGTCACCGTGCTGCTGTCCCTCACTGGCGATGTTATCTATCACCGTGCTGCGTTCCCTCACTGGCGATGTTATCTATCACCGTGCTGCGTTCCCTCACTGGCGATGTTATCTATCACCGTGCTGCGTTCCCTCACTGGCGATGTTATCTATCACCGTGCTGCGTTCCCTCACTGGCGATGTTATCGATCACCGTGCTGCGTTCCCTCACTGGCGATGTTATCTATCACCGTGCTGCGGTCCCTCACTGGCGATGTTATCTGTCACCGTGCTGCGTTCCCTCACTGGCGATGTTATCTATCACCGTGCTGCGTTCCCTCACTGGCGATGTTATCTATCACCGTGCTGCTGTCCCTCACTGGCGATGTTATCTATCACCGTGCTGCGTTCCCTCACTGGCGATGTTATCTGTCACCGTGCTGCGGTCCCTCACTGGCGATGTTATCTATCACCGTGCTGCGTTCCCTCACTGGCGATGTTATCTATCACCGTGCTGCGTTCCCTCACTGGCGATGTTATCTATCACCGTGCTGCAGTCCCTCACTGGCGATGTTATCTCTCACCGTGCTGCGTTCCCTCACTGGCGATGTTATCTATCACCGTGCTGCGGTCCCTCACTGGCGATGTTATCTATCACCGTGCTGCGGTCCCTCACTGGCGATGTTATCTATCACCGTGCTGCGTTCCCTCACTGGCGATGTTATCGATCACCGTGCTGCTGTCCCTCACTGGCGATGTTATCTATCACCGTGCTGCGTTCCCTCACTGGCGATGTTATCTGTCACCGTGCTGCGTTCCCTCACTGGCGATGTTATCGATCACCGTGCTGCGTTCCCTCACTGTCGATGTTATCTATCACCGTGCTGCTGTCCCTCACTGGCGATGTTATCTGTCACCGTGCTGCGGTCCCTCACTGGCGATGTTATCTGTCACCGTGCTGCGGTCCCTCACTGGCGATGTTATCTATCACCATGCTGCGTTCCCTCACTGGCGATGTTATCGATCACCATGCTGCGTTCCCTCACTGGCGATGTTATCTATCACCGTGCTGCTGTCCCTCACTGGCGATGTTATCTGTCACCGTGCTGCGGTCCCTCACTGGCGATGTTATCTGTCACCGTGCTGCGGTCCCTCACTGGCGATGTTATCTATCACCGTGCTGCGTTCCCTCACTGGCGATGTTATCTGTCACCGTGCTGCGTTCCCTCACTGGCGATGTTATCTATCACCGTGCTGCGTTCCCTCACTGGCGATGTTATCGATCACCGTGCTGCGGTCCCTCACTGGCGATGTTATCTATCACCGTGCTGTGTTCCCTCACTGGCGATGTTATCTATCACCGTGCTGCGTTCCCTCACTGGCGATGTTATCTATCACCGTGGTGCGTTCCCTCACTGGCGATGTTATCTGTCACCGTGCTGCGGTCCCTCACTGGCGATGTTATCTATCACCGTGCTGCGTTCCCTCACTGGCGATGTTATCTATCACCGTGCTGCGTTCCCTCACTGGCGATGTTATCTATCACCGTGCTGCGTTCCCTCACTGGCGATGTTATCTATCACCGTGCTGCGTTCCCTCACTGGCGATGTTATCTATCACCGTGCTGTATCCCTCACTGGCGATGTTATCTATCACCGTGCTGCTGTCCCTCACTGGCGATGTTATCTATCACCGTGCTGCAGTCCCTCACTGGCGATGTTATCTATCACCGTGCTGCGGTCCCTCACTGGCGATGTTATCTATCACCGTGCTGCGTTCCCTCACTGGCGATGTTATCTATCACCGTGCTGCGTTCCCTCACTGGCGATGTTATCTATCACCGTGCTGCGGTCCCTCACTGGCGATGTTATCTATCACCGTGCTGCGTTCCCTCACTGGCGATGTTATCTGTCACCGTGCTGCGGTCCCTCACTGGCGATGTTATCTGTCACCGTGCTGCGTTCCCTCACTGGCGATGTTATCTATCACCGTGCTGCGGTCCCTCACTGGCGATGTTATCTATCACCGTGCTGCTGTCCCTCACTGGCGATGTTATCTATCACCGTGCTGCAGTCCCTCACTGGCGATGTTATCTATCACCATGCTGCGTTCCCTCACTGGCGATGTTATCTGTCACCGTGCTGCGGTCCCTCACTGGCGATGTTATCTATCACCGTGCTGCGTTCCCTCACTGGCGATGTTATCTGTCATCGTGCTGCAGTCCCTCACTGGCGATGTTATCTATCACCATGCTGCTGTCCCTCACTGGCGATGTTATCTATCACCGTGCTGCGTTCCCTCACTGGCGATGTTATCTGTCACCGTGCTGCGGTCCCTCACTGGCGATGTTATCTATCACCGTGCTGCTGTCCCTCACTGGCGATGTTATCTATCACCGTGCTGCGTTCCCTCACTGGCGATGTTATCTATCACCGTGCTGCGGTCCCTCACTGGCGATGTTATCTGTCACCGTGCTGCGGTCCCTCACTGGCGATGTTATCTATCACCGTGCTGCGTTCCCTCACTGGCGATGTTATCTATCACCGTGCTGCTGTCCCTCACTGGCGATGTTATCTGTCACCGTGCTGCTGTCCCTCACTGGCAATGTTATCTGTCACCGTGCTGCGTTCCCTCACTGGCGATGTTATCTGTCACCGTGCTGCGTTCCCTCACTGGCGATGTTATCTGTCACCGTGCTGCTGTCCCTCACTGGCGATGTTATCTATCACCGTGCTGCGTTCCCTCACTGGCGATGTTATCTATCACCGTGCTGCGTTCCCTCACTGGCGATGTTATCTATCACCGTGCTGCGTTCCCTCACTGGCGATGTTATCTATCACCGTGCTGCGTCCCCTCACTGGCGATGTTATCGATCACCGTGCTGTGTTCCCTCACTGGCGATGTTATCTATCACCGTGCTGCGGTCCCTCACTGGCGATGTTATCTGTCACCGTGCTGCGTTCCCTCACTGGCGATGTTATCTATCACCGTGCTGCGTTCCCTCACTGGCGATGTTATCTATCACCGTGCTGCGTTCCCTCACTGGCGATGTTATCTATCACCGTGCTGCGTTCCCTCACTGGCGATGTTATCTATCACCGTGCTGCAGTCCCTCACTGGCGATGTTATCTATCACCGTGCTGCGTTCCCTCACTGGCGATGTTATCTATCACCGTGCTGCGGTCCCTCACTGGCGATGTTATCTATCACCGTGCTGCGGTCCCTCACTGGCGATGTTATCTATCACCGTGCTGCGTTCCCTCACTGGCGATGTTATCTATCACCGTGCTGCGTTCCCTCACTGGCGATGTTATCTGTCACCGTGCTGCATTCCCTCACTGGCGATGTTATCTATCACCGTGCTGCGTTCCCTCACTGGCGATGTTATCTGTCACCGTGCTGCGTTCCCTCACTGGCGATGTTATCTATCACCGTGCTGCGGTCCCTCACTGGCAATGTTATCTGTCACCGTGCTGCTGTCCCTCACTGGCGATGTTATCTATCACCGTGCTGCGTTCCCTCACTGGCGATGTTATCTATCACCGTGCTGCTGTCCCTCACTGGCGATGTTATCTATCACCGTGCTGCTGTCCCTCACTGGCGATGTTATCTGTCACCGTGCTGCGTTCCCTCACTGGCGATGTTATCTATCACCGTGCTGCGGTCCCTCACTGGCGATGTTATCTATCACCGTGCTGCTGTCCCTCACTGGCGATGTTATCTGTCACCATGCTGCTGTCCCTCACTGGCGATGTTATCTATCACCGTGCTGCGTTCCCTCACTGGCGATGTTATCTGTCACCGTGCTGCGTTCCCTCACTGGCGATGTTATCTATCACCGTGCTGCGGTCCCTCACTGGCGATGTTATCTATCACCGTGCTGCGGTCCCTCACTGGCGATGTTATCTGTCACCGTGCTGCGGTCCCTCACTGGCGATGTTATCTGTCACCGTGCTGCGTTCCCTCACTGGCGATGTTATCTATCACCGTGCTGCAGTCCCTCACTGGCGATGTTATCTATCACCGTGCTGCGTTCCCTCACTGGCGATGTTATCTATCACCGTGCTGCGGTCCCTCACTGGCGATGTTATCTATCACCGTGCTGCGTTCCCTCATTGTCGATGTTATCTATCACCGTGCTGCTGTCCCTCACTGGCGATGTTATCTGTCACCGTGCTGCGTTCCCTCACTGGCGATGTTATCTATCACCGTGCTGCAGTCCCTCACTGGCGATGTTATCTATCACCGTGCTGCAGTCCCTCACTGGCGATGTTATCTATCACCGTGCTGCGTTCCCTCACTGGCGATGTTATCTGTCACCGTGCTGCGGTCCCTCACTGGCGATGTTATCTATCACCGTGCTGCGTTCCCTCACTGGCGATGTTATCTGTCACCGTGCTGCGTTCCCTCACTGGCGATGTTATCTATCACCGTGCTGCTGTCCCTCACTGGCGATGTTATCTATCACCGTGCTGCGGTCCCTCACTGGCGATGTTATCTGTCACCGTGCTGCTGTCCCTCACTGGCGATGTTATCTGTCACCGTGTTGCGTTCCCTCACTGGCAATGTTATCTATCACCGTGCTGCAGTCCCTCACTGGCAATGTTATCTGTCACCGTGCTCCCTGCTGCCTGCTCTCCCTGCTGCCTGCTCTCCCTGCTGCCTGCTCTCCCTGCTGCCTGCTCATTCTGCTGTCTGCTCCCCCTGCTGCCTGCTCTCTCTGCTGCCTGCTCTCCCTGCTGCCTGCTCACCCTGCTGCCTGCTCTCCCTGCTGCCTGCTCACCCTGCTGCCTGCTCACTCTGCTGCCTGCTCACTCTGCTGCCTGCTCACCCTGCTGCCTGCTCACCCTGCTGCCTGCTCACTCTGCTGCCTGCTCACCCTGCTGCCTGCTCTCTCTGCTGCCTGCTCACCCTGCTGCCTGCTCACCCTGCTGCCTGCTCACCCTGCTGCCTGCTCACTCTGCTGCCTGCTCACTCTGCTGCCTGCTCTCCCTGCTGCCTGCTCTCCCTGCTGCCTGCTCACTATGCTGCCTGCTCACTCTGCTGCCTGCTCTCTCTGCTGCCTGCTCACCCTGCTGCCTGCTCACCCTGCTGCCTGCTCTCCCTGCTGCCTGCTCTCTCTGCTGCCTGCTCACTCTGCTCTCCCTGCTGCCTGCTCTCTCTGCTGACTGCTCACTCTGCTGCCTGCTCAGTCTGCGGCCTGCTCACTCTGCTGCCTGCTCTCCCTGCTGCCTGCTCACTCTGCTGCCTGCTCACTCTGCTGCCTGCTCCCCCTGATGCCTGCTCACTCTGCTGCCTGCTCACTCTGCTGCCTGCTCTCCCTGCTGCCTGCTCACCCTGCTGCCTGCTCTCCCTGCTGCCTGCTCTCCCTGCTGCCTGCTCTCCCTGCTGCCTGCTCTCCCTGCTGCCTGCTCTCCCTGCTGCCTGCTCTCCCTGCTGCCTGCTCACTCTGCTGCCTGCTCTCCCTGCTGCCTGCTCACCCTGCTGCCTGCTCACTCTGCTGCCTGCTCTCCCTGCTGCCTGCTCACTCTGCTGCCTGCTCACCCTGCTGCCTGCTCTCCCTGCTGCCTGCTCTCACTGTGCTGCCTGCTCTCCCTGCTGCCTGCTCTCTCTGCTGCCTGCTCACTCTGCTGCCTGCTCTCCCTGCTCACTCTGCTGCCTGCTCACTCTGCTGCCAGCTCACCCTGCTGCCTGCTCACTCTGCTGCCTGCTCACCCTGCTGCCTGCTCACCCTGCTGCCTGCTCACTCTGCTGCCTGCTCTCTCTGCTGCCTGCTCACTCTGCTGCCTGCTCTCCCTGCTGCCTGCTCACTCTGCTGCCTGCTCTCCCTGCTGCCTGCTCTCCCTGCTGCCTACTCACTCTGCTGCCTGCTCTCTCTGCTGCCTGCTCACCCTGCTGCCTGCTCACTCTGCTGCCTGCTCTCCCTGCTGCCTGCTCACCCTGCTGCCTGCTCACCCTGCTGCCTGCTCTCCCTGCTGCCTGCTCTCCCTGCTGCCTGCTCTCCCTGCTGCCTGCTCACCCTGCTGCCTGCTCACCCTGCTGCCTGCTCTCCCTGCTGCCTACTCACCCTGCTGCCTGCTCATGCTGCTGCCTGCTCTCCCTGCTGCCTGCTCTCCCTGCTGCCTGCTCACTCTGCTGCCTGCTCTCCCTGCTGCCTGCTCACTCTGCTGCCTGCTCACCCTGCTGCCTGCTCTCCCTGCTGCCTGCTCACTCTGCTGCCTGCTCTCCCTGCTGCCTGCTCACTCTGCTGCCTGCTCCCCCTGCTGAATTCTCCGCACCTTTAGGGGCTAGGCCCGTGCCGGAGTGGCTCCCGCTCCGCCGGCCGGTGCCAAAGGCCTTTGGCGCCCGCGCTGACCGGCGTCGGGGCTGGCCGAAAGGCCTTTGCCGGCTGGCGTGAGTCCGCACATGCGCCGGAGCGTCAGCAGCTGCTGACGTCACCACCGGCGCATGCGCAGTGGAAGGGGTCTCTTCCGCCTCCGCCATGGTGGAGGCCGTGGCGGCGGCGGAAGGAAAAGAGTGCCCCCACGGCACAGGCCCACCCGCCGATCGGTGGGCCCTGATCGCGGGCCAGGCCACCGTGGGGGCACCCCCCGGGGTCAGATCACACCGCGCCCCCCCCCCCCGGACCCCGGGGCCCGCTCGCGCCACCTACTCCCGCCGGCACAGAGTTGGTTTAAAGGGATTTATGAAGGCCCCAGGCGATTACCCGTCCCTGTGGGGGGTCGGAGATTTCCGACCCTTATTCTACTTGTCATAATGCCCTGTCTGAACGTCTTTGTTTTTAAAAAAAATATTTCTTTATTCTCCTCCTTTTCGCATTTTCTCCCAAATTTACACCCATCAACAATAAACAATAATCAGTAAGAAATATGTCAATCCCCATATCGATAACAACAATCCCATCCTCCCACCAACCCCCAAACATTAGCCCGCATGTTCACATAAACAAATGACAAAAAGGAATCAGGAATCACCCATGGTCACCATTAACCCCCCCCCCCAACCCTGAACGTCCTTGTTGTTGATCTTTCAATCTGCTGCCCATTAATCCGACTCACGCCTTGAGTGATGTTCCCTGGTGAATTTTTTTCCACACTTTAATTATTCTTTTATCATGAATTTCTTCTTGACTTCCTTATTTAACATTCAACACACAAATCACCCAGCGCCCTTCTGTAGCCATAATGTCCGTTGTCTCGCGCATGGCTGGCAGACAAATGATCTTGATGATAAGGAGATGAGTATGGGAGAGACAATGAGCTTGTCTTAGAGGTTGACTGTAACTCTTTGCGCTACTTCATCTGGTCTAAATCAGGCAGCGCTGGAGAGATTGGGGACACATCTGATTTATGCTCAAACCTCTGGGCTGATGTAAATTTCGCATGTAATGAAATTGATTCCCCAAAAAAAATTGGGTCGTTGAAGCAAAGTGCTTTTTAATAGAAACAAGGTGATTCTATTTCCCTACAATGATACAACAATGATACAACAAAGAATGCAATGAGCCAGTACATTATATGATGCTGAATCTTATCTCGTTTTTAATGGTTTGATTTCTCTCCAGTTTCCCTGCCCCGTGCCAGACCCAATTATCCTCCTGCCAAGCGGGGCAACGTCCCAGCACTTTCTAGCTGGCTGGCCTTTCTGTCTGAACCCCTGACAGTGAATCACATTCAGCCCTGTGCTCTTGGACCTACATTGGCTTCTGATTAATCAATACCTTGATTTGGAAGTTCTCACCCTTGTTTTCAAATCCCTCAGTGGACCCGTCCCTTCCCTATTTCTGCAAATGTCTCCAGCCCTTGGGATTACTGCTCCCTCTCCCCTAATTCTAACCTCTTGTTTATCCCTGATCTTAACCGCTCCACCAGAAGCCTTCTGTTGCCAGTGTTTATCAAATTAGTTTGCTCAGGGCCCAGATTTACCAACCGGCCGACCTTCGCGACCCACGCTGGCCGACCTTCGCGACCCACGATGGCCGACCTTCGCGACCCACGATGGCCGACCTTCGCGACCCACGATGGCCGACCTTCGCGACCCACGTTGGCCGACCTTCGCGACCCACACGGGCCGACCTTCGCGACCCACGATGGCCGACCTTCGCGACCCACGATGGCCGACCTTCGCGACCCACGCTGGCTGACCTTGGGGACCCACGCTGGCCGACCTTCGCGACCCACACCGGCCGACCTTCGCGAATCACCATTTTCACTTAACTTTAATGTGCCAGCTCAGCCTGGCTGGTCCTCATCATCCCACTGCCTTTGTTATTCAATGTTACATTTCTGCCAAGGACTTCAGCTGGTGATTTATGTTCTCGCTGCTTCCATTGAAAGAAATCAAGAGGTTTGTCCTCAAACTCGCCATGGTTAGTTTTCAAAGTCCTTTGAATTTTTCAAGGTTTTAATCTTTCATTTGCTCGTGCTTCCCTGCATATAACAGTGTTACAATTACTAAACCCAAACCTAAAGAAAGCGTCTCAATACTGCTTTTTTCCTGATTTCAACCTCTTTTTAAAAAATATTATACTCAAGGCATTTTCATATAAACAAACAAAAGCAGAAGACAAGAAAACACCATTGGTGAAGAACTAACAACCGCTCCTCAACACCCGCCCCGAACAGCCCGCCCCGAACAGCGCGCCCCGAACAGCCCGCCCCGAACAGCCCGCCATGAACAGTGCGCCCCGAACAGCCCGCCCCGAACAGCCCGCCCCGAACAGCCCGCCCCGAACAGCGCGCCCCGAACAGCCCGCCCCGAACAGCGCGCCCCGAACAGCCCGCCCCGAACAGCCCGCCATGAACAGCGCGCCCCGAACAGCCCGCCCCGAACAGCCCGCCCCGAACAGCCCGCCCCGAACAGCCCGCTCCGAACAGCCCGCCCCGAACAGCCCGCCCTGAACTGCCCGCCCCGAACAGCCCGCCCCGAACAGCCCGCCCCGAACAGCGCGCCCCGAACAGCCCGCTCCGAACAGCCCGCCCCGAACAGCGCGCCCCGAACAGCCCGCCCTGA
Source organism: Scyliorhinus canicula (assembly GCF_902713615.1). NCBI lineage: Eukaryota > Metazoa > Chordata > Chondrichthyes > Carcharhiniformes > Scyliorhinidae > Scyliorhinus > Scyliorhinus canicula. Next base: position 126,886,294 of record NC_052161.1, on the reverse strand, counting down.
ACAGCGCGCCCCGAACAGCCCGCCCCGAACAGCGCGCCCCGAACAGCCCGCCCTGAACAGCGCGCCCCGAACAGCCCGCCCCGAACAGCGCGCCCCGAACAGCCCGCCCCGAACAGCCCGCCCCGAACAGCCCGCCCCGAACAGCCCGCCCCGAACAGCCCGCCCCGAACAGCCCACCCCGAACAGCCCGCTCCGAACAGCCCGCCCCGAACAGCCCGCCCCGAACAGCCCGCTCCGAACAGCCCGCCCCGAACAGCCCGCACCGAACAGCCCGCACCGAACAGTCCGCCCCGAACAGCCCGCCCCGAACAGCCCGCCCCGAACAGCGCCCCCCGAACAGCCCGCCCCGAACAGCCCGCCCCGAACAGCCCGCCACGTACAGCGCCCCCCGAACAGCCCGCCCCGAACAGCCCGCCACGAACAGCCCGCCACGTACAGCGCGCCCCGAACAGTCCGCCCCGAACAGCCCGCCCCGAACAGCCCGCCCCGAACAGCGCCCCCCGAACAGCCCGCCCCGAACAGCCCCGCCCCGAACAGCGCCCCCCGAACAGCCCGCCCCGAACAGCCCGCCCCGAACAGCCCCCCCGAACAGCGCCCCGAACAGCCCGCCCCGAACAGCCCGCCCCCGAACAGCGCGCCCCGAACAGCCCGCCCTGAACAGCGCGCCCCGAACAGCCCGCCCCGAACAGCGCGCCCCGAACAGCCCGCCCTGAACAGCGCGCCCCGAACAGCCCGCCCCGAACAGCGCGCCCCGAACAGCCCGCCCTGAACAGCGCGCCCCGAACAGCCCGCCCCGAACAGCCCGCCACGAACAGCCCGCCCCGAACTGCCCACCCGAACAGCCCGCCCCGAACAGCCCGCCCCGAACAGCGCGCCCCAAACAGCCCACCCCGAACAGCCCGCCCCGAACAGCCCACCCCGAACAGCCCGCCCCGAACAGCCCGCCCCGAACAGCCCGCCCCGAACAGCGCGCCCCGAACAGCGCGCCCCGAACAGCCCGCCCCGAACAGCCCGCCCCGAACAGCCCGCCCCGAACAGCCCGCCCCGAACAGCGCGCCCCGAACAGCCCGCCCCGAACAGCGCGCCCCGAACAGCCCTGCCCCGAACAGCGAGCCCCGGACAGCCCGACCCGAACAGCCCGCCCCCGAACATCCCGCCCCGAACAGCCCGCCCCGAACAGCCCGCCCCGAACAGCCCGCACCGAACAGCCCGCCCCGAACCGCCCGCCCCGAACAGCCCGCCCCGAACAGCCCGCCCCGAACAGCCCGCCCCGAACATCCCGCCCCGAACAGCGCGCCCCGAACAGCCCGCCCCCGAACACCCGCCCCGAACAGCCCCCCCGAACAGCCCGCCCCGAACAGCCCGCCCCGAACATCCCGCCCCGAACAGCGCGCCCCGAACAGCCCGCCCCCGAACATCCCGCCCCGAACAGCCCGCCCCGAACAGCCCGCCCCGAACAGCCCGCCCGAACAGCCCGCCCCGAACAGCGCGCCCCGAACAGACCGCCCCGAACAGCCCGCCCGAACAGCCCCCCCGAACAGCGCGCCCCGAACAGCCCCCTGAACAGCCCGCCCCGAACATCCGCCCCGAACAGCGCGCCCCGAAGCCCGCCCCCGAACATCCCCCCCGA